>NW_007734681.1:47425-60458 GCF_000696425.1 Galeopterus variegatus | reverse complement strand
CACTCAATAAAAAGGTTTTGGCCCCAAATTCTTGTGGTTTACACTCCTTAAACTGGAGAATGAGGTAGTATGCGCAGGAGACACTCAATAAAAAGGTTTTGGCCCCAAATTCTTGTGGTTTACACTCCTTAAACTGGAGAATGAGGTAGTATGCGCAGGAGACACTCAATAAAAAGGTTTTGGCCCCAAATTCTTGTGGTTTACACTCCTTAAACTGGAGAATGAGGTAGTATGCAAGGGAATAAGAGAAGACACAGAAAATGAAAGGGTTTATCTTCCTGGAACATCAGTTTTGGTAAAAGATTAGGGATAAAATTTACATTTATATTAAAACAAACAGAGTTGAACTATGGAGTAGAATACAAAATTCACACGAACTTTTGAGATAAAATTTTCAAAGAAACGTCAGGTTTGCAGCAGAGAGCTTAAGGTTCCTTCTCAGCTTCTCAGGGTGTCTGAGTCCCACTCCTCTATGGCTGGGCTCAAGTGAACCTAACGGGCCTATAGGGGAGCTAAAAGACACCTTTTGCCTAGCAGACACACTGTATGTAGGAGTTAGCTGGTTTCTGAAACAAAAACGTTTCAAGTTTATAGAAAATTGGTTCAAGCTAGATTCTAAGTCTTTCTCAAAATCACATCAGAAGAAGAGAATTAACAGAGAAATTTTCTCAGTTAAATTCAATTGCACAAAGAAATGCTTTTCTGGCATCTATTTTAACATCCTCCCCAAAGTTTCCCCTTATTACCAGGACTATGAAGCACCAACCTAGTCTGTACCAAGGCCAAACAAGGATGAAACTTCTTTTCTCTTGTCTCCCACCATTGCGAGAAAAGGGGGTAGAGAAACAATGGGGAGGAGGTGATGATGCATAAAGAGAAAGAAAAAAAGAGACAAGGGGAGGAGGGCAGCTGCACACCCCCAGGCAGAAACCAGAGGCCCTTCTTACATTTCTGTCCTCAGAAGAAAAGAACTCAAAAGGAGTCCAAGGAATAGACGCCATGGAAAAGAAGGAAAAGGAATCAGAAAAAAGTCAAGATATTCAGAAGAGTAGTATGTCACATTGAATCAACATCCTCTTTCCTCAACATACCACAGACTCCACCTTCCTGGCTTGAAACCCATTTCTGTACTATCCAGAATGGATTAGCAGTGATTTTACTGTGTACGTGGGAGGTGGGGGGAGATTGAACAGTGGGAAACAGGAAAACCTACCGAAGTTTCCTTAGCTCTAAATTAGAGAATGAACCTTAATTCCTTCTCTCCCTTATTCACCGCATCCTATCCAATTACTGTGCTCCTGAGTATTTCCTGAATCCATCCATTCCTGTGGAGGCCTACAAATACTCTGGGATCAGGCCCTGAGCAGAAATAATAACGGTTGTTAATATTTATATCGTGCTTGCTATGAGCCAAGCACTATTCTAAGTGCGTGGTATAAATTCATTTAATCCTCCCAACAATATGATGGGTAGATCCATTGTTCTCCCCCATATTCTAGATAAGAAAACTGACTCACATGATGATTAAGAAACTTGCTTAAGGTCGCAGAGCCATGTAACTGTGGCATTAGCATTGTGCTGGACGGAGCCTGTGCTCTCAACTGCTATGTGCAACTATACTGCCTTACCAACATTTTTAGTGAATACTTACTCTTTGCCAGGTACCATTCTAGGCTCTTAGGATGCAGTGGTCAAAAATCAAAGTTCTTGACCTCAAGATTAGAATCTCGGATCTTGCCTTTATCAAAGACCCAAAAATAACCTACTTAAACCAACAAGTTGACCACATCACTCTTGTACTTAAAGCCATTTGATGCTTTCTACTATGGCAATATGGCGCATCGAGCTTCCATAATCTGACCTCAGACTAAAGTACCTCACCAGCTTCCTCTCCTCATGCATCTGCCTTCCTTGATGTCATAATCCAGTAACTTCTTTCTGATCAGAGGTCACTGAACACACCAGCCTGATTCATATAGCCTACCCTTACCCTTATTTTCTCTACCTAAAATGCTTCTCTATTCCTTACCTCCCCGTACCACCCATTCACCTAACTCCTACTGATATTATAGTCTTGGTCCAGGTACATCTGCTTTTAAGAAATCTTAGACCTACTTAAGCTAGGTTAGGTACCCTATCTTATATACTACATGAGAACTCTATGCTTAACTCTATTAGAGCAGTGAATCACTCTGAACTGTAATTATCTGAGTGTTTCTTGAGAGTATGGACTATTTTGTAATTGTACACAAAAAGATGGCGATGGTCCCTTCACATTTGTTTCTCCTCTTATAAAAATGGGATTATACTATACATATTGCTTATAAGGTTTTCTTTTAAAGGTTTTGATAACACAATTTCTTTTCCCCCTTTTTGTCTTTTTTACTGACCGGCAACGGGATCGCAACCCTCGGTGTCGCGCCCGCACCGCGCTCAGCCAGTGAGCGGGAACCGGTCTCCACATGGGATCCGAACCCTCGGCGGGAGCGCCGCCGCGCTCCCAAGCGGCGCACTCTCCAGTGCGCCACCAGGCCGGCCCTTGATAACACAATTTAAGTTAAAATTGCTATACATATTTACTCACAAGAAAATTGCAATAATATTATTGCACGACTTATTATTTTTATATTGTTAGCAGTTGGCCGGTACAGGGATCTGAAACCTTGACCTTGGAGTTATAACACTGCACTCTAACCAATTAAGCTAACCGGCCAGGCCTGCAGTAATATTATCATTAACTTCAACCAGCATTTATTAAAGGCCTTCTGCATGCCTTCTATGCTATTTATAGTATATATATACATGCTTTGCTAACCCTCTTAATCTACAAGTTGGCAAAATCCATACTGTAGGAAACTCTACTGGATAATCAGATTTCTTTAATAAAAAAACTGCACGCATGTGAGGCAGGGGACAGATAGGTAGACAGGGAGGGGGAATTGAATCAAAAGAGACTAAAAATCATATCAGCGAGCCACCACAAAAAATTGTTTTAAATATATAAAAGAGACAAAAAAGGCACATGAATCAATCAGTGTAACTGACCTTATTTGAATCCAGACTTGAACAAATGCTTTTAAAACTGACATGTATGATACGTCTGAAAATTTGAATGCTGATTGGATATCTGACGACCTTAAGGAGTTAATTTTTATAATGGTGAAGTATTAAAACGAGTTTTTTAAAAATGAGAATCCTTATCTGTTAAAGACATTCTAAAACATTTACAGATGTAATGATACGATGTCTGCAATCTGCTTCAAAATTAACCCACTTGCTCATGAGTTGTTAATTGTTAAAGATGAATAACAGGCGCATGAGGGTTTATTACATGTTCCATTTTTTGTATATGTTTGCAATTTCCCAGAATAAAAGGGTAAAAAAATTCTCCTCGTCAACATCATTAATATTTTCATATATATAGGGGAGAATGCACAGAAAAGAGACCAGGAAGCTTAAAAAAAGAACCAACAGAAAAGAAAGAGAGAAAGATAATACTAATCTAAGAGGTCCAACATCCAGTCAATATGTACTCTAGAAAATAAGAGTGACAGATGGTAATTTTCAGGTATTACTTTTTTTTGGTGGATGGCCAGTATGGGGATCCCAACCCTGACCTTGGCGCTAGAACACCATGCTCTAACCAATTGAGCTAACTGGCCAGCCCACTCCTTTTTCAAAAAGAAAAAAAAAAAAAAATATCAGAACTGAAGAACATGAGTTTTCCAATTAAGGGTCTACTGAATACCCAGCATATTTGATTTTAAAAATCAATAACAAGGCACATTTTTTGACACTGCAGAATACTGAGGATTGAGGGGGAAAAAAAAAAGATCCCAAAAGTTTAAGTTTCCAGAAAAGAAAAACAGAGGGCTGGACAGCACAGTGCTGTAACACCAAGGTCAAGAGTTCATCAGCCTGCAAAAAATACAGGTCATAACAGACTACAAATTGGAAACTTTTTAGATTTATCAATAGCAAACCCGGAAGTTAGAAGATAATACAATGCAATGCCTCCAAAATTCTCAGGGGTAATGCTAATCACCTAGAATTCTCTATTAAGAATGGTATCAAATAATTTAGTTTCCATGCAGCCTTTTTTCTCAGAAAATCTCCTTGAGAATATCCTTCATCAGAAGGAGGGAAGGGAATAAACCAAACAAGATTTGTCATCCCAGAAACAGATCTAACACAGGAGAGAGGGGCAGGCATTCTTCAGAACAGCAGCTGTGACTTTTAAAACAACCTGTCCAGATAGACACAGAAGAACAAAGGGCTCCAGGAGAGCTGTCTCCAAGGGTGGAGGGAAGAACTAATTGATGACCTCAAGAGTCAAAAAACTTTTTCTGTAAAAGAACAGATGATAAATATTTTAGGCTGAGGGACATTCAATCACTGTTGCAACTACTCAACTCTGCGACTGTAGCACAAAAGCAGCCATAGACAATAAGCAGATGACCGGGTGTAGCTAAAAGTTTATTCACAAGAACAGTAGGATTTGGCCCCTGGGCCATATTTTGCCAGGACTCCTCCCAACCATCCTGTATTGCCTGACATGTTTGGTCAATAAAAGGAGTTACCAGTTCCAGTGGAGAATTGGGAACTAATTTAGGGAGTGTACATTAAAAACTAAGCAAAGGATTGACCTTAGATTTCCCAGCTAGGACACAAAAAGCTTGAACCATAAAAGAAAAAAGCTGATAAATAACTGGATTCATCAAAATTTAAAACTTCTGGTCTTGGAATAATACTGATAAACAAATGAAAGGACAAGCCAGAGCACAGGAGAAAATATTTGTAAAATATATATCTAATAAAGTACAGATATACACACACACATATGAAGGACTGGAACTCAGAATGTATAAAGAACTCTCAAAACTCAGTAATGAGAAAACGTACAACTCAATTAACAAGTGGATGAAAGACCAAAACAGACTGTTCAGAGAGAGACATATGAAGGACTGGAACTCAGAATGTATAAAGAACTCTCAAAACTCAGTAATGAGAAAACATACAACTCAATTAACAAGTGGATGAAAGACCAAAACAGACTGTTCAGAGAGACTGATGGCAAATAAGTCCATGAAAAGATGTTCAACATCATTAGTCAGTAAGGAAATGCAAATGAAAATCTCAATAAGATACCACTACGCACTTATTAGAATGGCTCAAAAAAACTGACAGTATCTAATGCTGACGAGGATGTGGAGCAACTGAAACTAACTGGCTGCAGGTGAATATGTAAAATGAAAAAACCACTTAGGCAGTTTCTATTAAAGTTAAACATATACTTTCCATATGACCCAGCAATCCCATGTCTGGGTATTTATACATGAGAAACGAAGATATGCATTCACAAAAAACCTAAACACAACTTTTTAGAGCAACTTTATTCATAACTGTCAAAAGTTGGAAATAACCCAAATGCCCACCATCTGGTGAATGGAAAAACAATGGTATTAGCTCAGCTGGTTGGAGTGCAGCCTTGTAACACCAAGGTAACAGGTTCAGATCCGTGTACCGGCCAGCCTCCAAGAAAAAGAAAAACAAATATGGCACATTTACACATGGTATACTACTCAGCAATAAAATAGAACAAATTACTGACACATGGAATAGCACGGATGACTCTCAAGAGCATTATGCTAAGTGAAAAAAGACAGACTCATAAGGCTACATATTAAATGATTCAATTCATATGACATTCCGGAAAAGGCAAGAATAAAGGGACATACATGAGATCACTGGTTCTCAGAGGTTCAGGGTGGATGACATCAACTACAAGAGAACATTAGGAAACTTGGGGTGATGAAATAGTCTATATCTTGATTGTGGTGGTGGTTACACAATTACATAAATTTGTCAAAAGGTAAAGAACTGTGCACATTTTTAGAGTAAATTTACCTTTTAGAACATTTTATACCTCAATAAACATGACCCCTCGAACTCAACAGGTACAACCTCTTCCAGTATTCCACATCTCAGTAAAGAATATCATCTTCCACCTAATTCCTCACTCTAGAAATTGTATTAATCATTCTGCATTCCTCTCTTACTCTCTTCCACAAATCAATCCAATCAATAAGTCTTGTCCATTCTATATCCTAACCATTTCTTGAATCTATCCACTTCTTCCCATTTTCACTATCGTCAGTCTAATCCAAGCCATCATGTCTCACCTGCCTACTTCTATAACCTCCTAAATGATCTGCCTGTGTAGCCTCTTTTACCCTTTTTATAATACTATAGCCAACGTAAGCTTTCCAAAATGCAAATCTGATTATATCATACCCTCCCCTTAAAATTCCTCAAAGACTTCAATTTACAATATCTAGTATGTTTCAAATATTTTATTGTTTAAGAAAAAATAAAACTTCCCAGCAATTTCTTAATTTTTCACTCTAACATACCTTTCCCATAAAGGTCTGAAAATAATTTACTAATATTCTGACAACAAAGACTTCAAAATCAGTTACCAGTTCTTAGAGAATAACCAAAGGTAAAGATGAAAAATAACGAAAAAACCTAGAAAATCAAATTGATGAGCTATTTATATTTCTGATGGAAATGTTCTAAATTCTTCTTTGTTTTTAAGTATTCCTCCACCCTACACATACTTCACTCCTCAGAATGCATAAGCTACCCTGTTACTAATCTTCTTCCCCTTCTCCTGAGAATCTTAATTTCCAGTGAGTTTTAGGTTTCCAAAGTTTTAAAAGAGCTCCACAACAACATGGTACTGTCTTAAAGTATGATGTATTAACATATCCTGACAAAATTCCCACCACAAGAATGTTTTTTAAAAAAAAGTTACCAATAATATCAGAAATAAAAAGATATGACATTGCCAAGATCAGATGGATTTTAATTGGGGGTTGCACTAGACAGTTATCTGTCATTTATAATAAAGTACCTGAAACTAGCTAATTTATAAAGCAAAGAAAATTTTTTTCTTACAGTTTTGGAGGCTGGCAAGTCCAAGGTCAAGCTAAGTATCTGGTGAGGGCCTTCTTGCTGGCAGCTCAAGCATGCTCATGTGCTCTCCTCATAAAGCCACCAGTCCACACCCATGATAACCTATTAATCCCTTAACCCACTAATGGATTAATCCACTCATGAGAGCAAGGCCCTCATGATCCAATTACCTCCTAAAGGCTCCACCTTTCAACACTGACACATTGGGGATCAAGCTTCCACAATGAGCTTTGGAGGGGACAAACATTCAGACCATATCTGGGGTGATATTGTTCTTCATTTAGACATTTTTTAATACAAAAAAGTGATTTGGATAATTACATTTCAACAGGTAAAGCATATGGTTTTAAGTATAGAACTGAGGTTGGTGTATAATTAGATAAATACTTATTTAAAGTATACATTATTTTATTAAAATGTATAACTATGTTTAATGTATTGAGGAGCGTGACTGTAGCTTAAGGACTGATAAATGTTCTGGTGTGCCACATTTTAGTTGCCTTCTAACAGTATAATTATAACTAATGCAAATGGCTAAACACTACTGTGATTTTCTTTTTAGTCAAAGAAAAATACAAACGAAAACTCTCCTTAACGATGGCTTTTTATTTCAGTATTAAATTACCAGCAACAAAAATTACCAGCAAGAAAAATTTGGCAATTCCAAAAATTACCAATAAGACACAATACAGTGGCCTAAACTGATTTCAGATACTCAAGATACCATAATCACTTGTCTAAATACCACTCACTGGGCTTAGAACAGGTTACACAAAATAAGAAAAATACTTAAGACCCAATAAAAAGCATTATTAACTTTGCATTATTTGCCATTTCCTAGGGAGACCCAAACCTGCCTCTGATACACACTGACCAAAAATGCTACCACATTTCATATTAAAATAAGCTGCAAGAATCATCTAAACACTTTCTTCTTGCTGTATCAAATGAGTGAGCCATCAGATACAACTATGAGATATCTTTGTTATTTGGAGGTTCAGCGTACAATGCTTTTTGTTGCAATAAAGTTTGACCCACAGAACTCTAAGCACTCCACAAATGTCATTTCCATCATATGACTCTCCTGCTTAAGAATTTATGGCAGTGGCTAGCCAGTTGGCTCAGTTGATTAGAGTTAGGTGTTAGAACACCAAGGTCAAGGGTTCAGTCCCCATACCAGCCACCTGCCAAAAATTTTTAAAAAAAGATTTTTTGTTTCTTTTGGGATTTAAGAATTTACTATAATGTCTAGATTTTAATTAATTCATTCAACAACTATTTGTTGAGTGCTCATTGCATACACAGGTGCTTTAAAAATCACAATAGGTAGAAAAAAAAAAAAAAAAAAAAAAAAAAAGAATAAGTTGGGAAAAAAGCAGTTAAGAGAAATACAGTAGTCTGTCATCACTCTCAGCTGGCAAAATGAATACTGTAGCAGGAAACTGTAAAGTCTCAAAGGAGGGGCAGTGGGCAATAGGGAATATATTTATACTACAATAAGTTTTGGAAGGCATTTGCATTCAAAAATAAATCCACTTCACCAGAATTAAAGATCTTTCTCTCCTCAATGAACGCAGATGCTCTCACAAGTCTGTAGAGACTACTTTTTCCCCAGTTTTCACATTGCTCTAATCAGCTTGAAGTTTAATGTCTTTTTCACTTGCTTTCTCATTTTTTCTTTTGTAATAATATAATCTAGGCAAGTAATTTAAGAAACCAACTGGCCTTAAAAAAAAAAAAAAAGCCCCAAAAAACTATTCTTATGTATGTATCTTAGATCTGGAGTAAGTTAAAGAATTTGAATTTGTCTGGGTCCCTCATGGGTAGGCACGCCTATTTTGGCATGCATGCTAGGTAAAGCTATAACCAACCAGCCTTTTCACAAATAATCAAAACACTAAGAGCACATTTTTCCTATGCCTGATCTTCTAATCAAATATTAAAAAGGATTATTATGAGCATCCTCTCTTTGTACCACCCAATGACTTGCAATATTTGTTATCCTATTCTTTTGTTAAGGAAGCTAACCTAAATCACATATATTTTAGAACCATGGATTTAAATCTTTTCTCACAAACATAAGGCTAAAATGCCAAGATTAGGAATTCCCTTTGCTTTATCTGTCAACGTTTCTGTTGTTGTTTTGTTATGGGGCTACATTACTATTATAGGGGGAGGGGGTCACACTCTAACCAGTTTCTCCCATTTTTCTATTGACTGTAATAAAATTCAGAGTTCTTGCCTCACCTTCCAATTCTTATCAATTTTATTACTACTTCTCAACTGGCTCTTTGTTCCGGACAAATTAATCTATTTGCCAGCTTGTGTATAATATAGTAATTCCTACTTATGTCCTAGCACTGCTATGGAAGACACAGACTTGGAAATTTTATTACTACTTCTCAACTGGCTCTTTGTTCCGGACAAATTAATCTATTTGCCAGCTTGAATATAATATAGTAATTCCTACTTATGTCCTAGCACTGCTATGGAAGACACAGACTTGGAAGAAGAAGAAAAAAGGTGATAAAGTTATGGCAGATACATGCCAATTATCCCTGTAGCAACTTTGCTGACACCTCCTGTTTAAAATCCCAAAGAGTTCTCAATATAGACAACACAACCCCTTACAATCCTATTCTTCTGCCCCCACCCTCCCCCATCAGCTGGCAGGTAGGTGCAGGGATCCTAATCCATGACCTTGGGGTTATAAGGCTGGACTTTAACCAACTGAACTAACTGGACAGCCCACAATCCCATTCTTTTACTTAAGTATCACTTAGGGTAAAGAATAAAGGAATTCCAACATAGCAAGTTATAAAAACAAATTTGACATAATGACACCCATTTGAAAAACTGTCGTTCATCAAGCACAATACCAAGAGACTAAAATAAATCAACCCACAGAATAGGGGAAAATATCTGCAAATCATATATCTAATAAGGAATTAATATACAGAGTATATAAAGAACTCTTACAACTCAGCAACAACAAAACCTAAACCAATTTTAAAGTGGGCAAAGGTTCAATATACATTTCACCATACAAAATATACAAATAACCAATGAGTACATGAAAAGATGCTCAACATCACAAGTCATTAGTGAAACACACATCAAAACCACAAAGAGATGCTGCTTCCCACCCAGTAGGATGGCCATTATTAAAAAAAACAAAAAAAAACAAAAAAAAAAACAGAAAACAACAAATGTTAACTACTTTGGAAAACAGTTTAGGGGTTCCTCAAAAAGCTAAACATAGAATTACCACATGATCCAGCAACTGCTTTCCTACGTGTATAAAGGAACTGAAAGCAGCGGACAGATACTTGTGCACCAACATTCATTCAGCATTATTCGCAATAGCTAAAAAGTGAAAACAACCCAAGTGACCATCAAAAGATGAATGGATAAGCAAAATGTGGTATACTATGGAATGTTATTCCACCATAAAATAAAGTTCTGATACATGCTACAACATGGACGAACCTTGAAGACATTATGCTAAGCCAAATAAACCAGACACAAAAGGACAAATTATTTTATGACCCTACTTACATAAGGTACCTACAGTAGGCAAATTTATAAACACAGAAAGTAGACTAGAGGTTACCAGACAGTGAGGAGAGGGGAAATGGGGAATTACTGCTTAATGGTTACAGAGCTTCTGTTTGTAGCAATGAAAAAGTTTTGGAAGTAGACAGTAGTCATGATCATGTCATTGTGAATGCAATTAATGCCACTGAACTGTACACTTAAAGATGGTTAAAATGGTAAATTCTATGTTATTTGTATCTTACCATAATAAAAAAATACAAAAAAAAAAAACCCCACTATCCTTATTCTAAGTGCTTAAAATCTAGATCACATGTACAACAAAGTTCTGAGGCAAGAGAAAGCATTTAAATCTCCATGCAAAGTGCTCCCTAAAAAAATGGATGCTTACTAATCAAAACAATACTTGGGACTATGAAGACAAAATGTCATTATTTTTGGTTAAGACAGACTTTTACAAATATAACATATTTTAATAGAAGCTTAAATTTTTTTTAAGACTCAGGAATACTTGGGCATCTTTTTTTTCTTTTTGTCACATTATATGCTATTTTGGTAACTTTATGCTACCTCATGATTACTGTGACTATTAGAAAAGTATCCTCTATTTCCACTGTCAGAAAATAGTAGTTATAAATAAAGGGGGAAGCTGGGTGAGCGTGGTGCTGACAACACCAAGTCAAGGGTTAAGATCCCCTTACCGGTCATCTTTTAAAAAGAAAAAAAAAAAAGAAAAAGCTGAGTGAAGGGTATATCTGAGCTTTCTATTTCTGCAACTTTCCTCTAAGTCTTAAGTTATTTCAAAATTTTTTTTAAAATTTTAGGTATCCTGTACTCTTTTAAAACAAAGTTGGGAAACTCAAGAAATACTTACATAGGGTAAATCCAACATTTCATTCTTTGAAAAGCAACCCACATTAGAACAAAACTTAAGTGACTGAGTTAATAGATACTTACTTATCAAATATTTACTATATTCTAGACTCTTACCAGATGCTAGTGATGTTGCCTTCAAGAAGCTCACTGATGATAAGAAAAATGAAAATTGGGCAGGCCAGTTAGCTCAGCTGGTTACAGTGCAGCCTTGTAACACTAAGGTCAAAGGTCGGTTCACATACCAACCAGCCGCAAAAAAATATATATATAAACTGTCAACCGGATTGATAAAAAACTCTGACACCTACAAGAAGGCTGTAATCCAATGAATAAACAACAGTAACATCATTTACAATGTTAAAGTATATAAAGGAAAATCTTTTGGGTAAATAAAACCTTCAAATAGGACATTAACACCTGTAAAGTTACAGAGTTGAGGTAGGCTTGATATACCACACATATTTCATATGGTAGTCTTATATATAGTAATTGGTGTCTGATGCTTTAAAAAGTATTATTAAATATTTTCTATAAAAAATTATATTTCTCCAACCTAGAAACTAGCTGCTTACTGTAATCTCAGGCTAAAAAGAATAGAGAGGTAACAGTAATAAAAATAACAAAAATCAAACTGAACTAAACAGTTCTTAAATCAAGAACAATCTCAAAAAAACAAGTAGACCAATTTACATAGAAAGTATTTGGCTAAAGGTAGCTAACTGAAAATTAAAATGTTAACCACTATACAAAGTATTATACATTCAGTGGAGAACACAATATGTCTGGATTTTTAATTCTTCATAACAATAAAACTTAAAGCAACTTAGACAAAAATATTCTACCTCTCCTCCTCAAAATGACTCAATCAACAGGATTCAACTGCACCCCAAAAGTTGATGTAGATCTAGCATCATAACTTTAACACTACTCATTGCTTCTAATGTTTAAGAATCAAAGGAACTACACTGTTCTATTATCTCCAGTAAGCCTTTCCCAGTTAAAACCCAAATATAAAGCAGTGACATTGGATGAATCTACATATTCTTAAGACAGCAGCACAAGAATTATGCTATAATCTGCAATGTAACAGATACATTACTGTTACGATTCAAACCTAGGCAAAGAGCCAGATCACTGTGATTAACTGATTACTGAGAGGATTGAATCATACATCTCAAGTATCAATAACTTGTTATAAATCTCATGGTAACATTCTAAATTGCTGCTTGTTTTAACAAAATTTAAGACTAGCCAATCGTAAGCTTTCATAACATTAAGTTTATTCAAAGGCTGATCCTTTCACCAATTTACTTAAATTTGATAGTACATACATGAAAAACATTGCTTTTAATCATAACCAAACATTTTTCCAGCATATACAGAGAAACGGCAGATAAGGTGGAACACTAAAGAAACAGTACAAACTTTTTATAAAGTCTTGCCAAAAAAAGGGCCGAGCCCGTGGCGCACTCGGGAGAGTGCAGCGCTGGGAGTGCAGCAGTGCTCCCCCTGCGGGTTCGGATCCTATATAGGGATGACCGGTTTGCTCACAGCACTCAGTGAGTGCGGTGCGGCCGGTCTCAAAAGGACAAAAAAAAAAAAAAAAAAAGGCTCTTTCAGTTTT
>NW_007734681.1:39911-46697 GCF_000696425.1 Galeopterus variegatus | reverse complement strand
AAAATAAAAAAATAAAGTCTTGCCAAAAAAAAAAAAAAAAAAAAAACTTTTAAGCAACTGTAGATTAAAAACTGAAAGCAGGCAAGAACTAAATCAGAAAATGTTGCAGTACCCCATGGTGTTCTCTTCTTTCTACATTCTTTCTTTAGGTGTTCTAATCCTATATTTTATTTTACTTTTTAAAGATGACCGGCAAGGGGATCTTAACCCTTGGCTTGGTGTTGTCAGCACCAAGCTCAGCCAGTGAGAGAACTGGCCATCCCTATATAGGGAACCTGTGGCCTTGGTGTTATCAGCACCGCACTCTCCCGAGTGAGCCATGGGCCGGCCCTATTTCCTAACTTTTAAATACTGTTTAATACTCTAAAAACTACAAGGTGTTGATGCAGTAAAGTATGCCACCATTTTTGCAAAGTGGGGAGAATAATATATACACATTTGCTTATATATAAACAAAATATATCTTTATAAGAATAGATAAGAAACATCTAACATGGCTCCAAGAAAAACTGGATGACAGCAGGACAAGAAGTAGAGGAGATTTTAATTCCATACCCTGATGAACATTTTAAATTTCAAACCATGTGAATAGTTTTTGTTCATACTGTAAGTACAGTATACCAACAGATAAATGCTGATGATTTTCCATCTCCACCTTTCTCTCCCCACTAGAATTTAAACTCCATGAAGGCAGAGATTTTTGTCCATGTTTTCTCTACTACAGTATATCCACACTGCCTGGTCTATAGATGGTGCCTGAAAACCATGTGTTGGACAAATGAGTGACTCCTTAGCCTCTCTGCTAAATTCCAGACTTGGATATCCAATTGCTTATTTCTCACCTCCACTTGAACAACTAGGTCCAACTTAACATATCCAATCCAACCCCCTCCCCACATAACTTCCTGCTTCCCTCACCTTTCCCATTTCAATACATAGCATCATAATCCTCCAGTTGAAGCCAAAAACCCAGGAGTTGCCCCATCCCAACTAACTGCACTCTCATCCAATAAATACCTTTAGCTCCAAAATATATCTCAAAACCTTTTTACTTGCCTCTTAACATTCCACAGCCAACTTCCCTGATTCTCCCTTTCTCCAATCTAGTTAGGCGGTAAATCAGCCTATATCACTCCCAGCTTAAAAAAAAAAAAAAATCCAATAGCTTTTCAATGTACTTTAAGAATAAAAGCCTAACTCTTTTGGACAATAAGACCTCACATAACCTCACCCCAGGCTACGACCAAGCATGATACCACCTCAGGGCTTTTCCATTTGCTCTTTAAGAATAAAAGCCTAACTCTTTTGGACAATAAGACCTCACATAACCTCACCCCAGGCTACAACCAAGCATGATACCACCTCAGGGCTTTTCCATTTGCTCCTCCCTCAGACAGGAACACTCTTCCCTCTGAACAAGTAAAAGGTCACCTCAGAAAAGCCTTTCCTGACCACAGTATCTGAAAGTCTTCTCCCAGTAACTACCACTCCTTATTTTATTTCCTTCATAGCACTTATTGTCTAAAATTATTTGTTTATTTACTGTTTCTCTCCCTCCCCAACCAGAATTAAACCTCCAAAAGAGCAGAATTTCATGTGTCTTGTTTATTGTTATAACCCTAATGCCTGCAATATCGCTTGCCATACAAACCAGGTACTTAATAAATGTTTGTTAATCGACAGAGAAGGCAAAACTGACTTTAAAGAAGGTCCACAATATTTAATTTAGTGAGACTGGTGAGAACAAAAGACATGGATAAACATCTTCACATTTATAAAACATCGAAAATCATCAGAGAGGATGCAAAATGAAGTAAGAGTATTTCAGATACATGAGAATATTCGAATATTCAAAAGATAATGGAAGAGGTATTTTTCACCCACTATGTGCATGCACACTGTAGAAATGGTCCCTAACTCATAAACAGCATCTGAAAAATCAGACAACTCAAAACACTCTGTACATCAGCCATTTCATCTTTGACTCTTGGAAGGGTCTTCTAAATACTGTAGGAAAGGTGAGATGCTAAAGGGTAGAACGTCTTTTGAAGGTCTTTTGATGTCTTTAAACGTTTATTATGTAGTCAATAGTCAATCAGGAGAAAGTGATTCTTTCCCATACTTTACTATGAATGTAGGTATGGGACAGGTCTAGTTCAAAGATTTTTATAAAAAAGTCAAGGAGTCTAAAGTGAATGTTTATATAGTGAATAGTTTATATCTTATTATCTTCAAAATTTCAACTTCCAGACTACTACCCTTCAACTGGTAATAGTAATCCATGGGGGAAAGATGGGGAACTTAACAATAATAACAGTCTGCAATTCACTGTTTTATTTGCATGCACATAATGGTAGGGAGTGGTCCAGACTCCCTAGTGTGTAAGCAAGTGCTGGAAAGAGAGTCTGAGGATCTTATTTCACCAGTCCCTAAGTGTTGAGACAGGAGGTCTAGCATGCACGTTAAGATACTCCTCCCCAAAGCTATCAATCTTCGCTGTCTGCGGAAACAAAAGTGAAAACACTCATGGTAAGGATGTACGAGGTTGATACCCTCCACCAACACAGTTGTGCATCGCGTGAGCACGTAAACAAGCAGTAGAGTACACGCACTCTCACCTTCCCTCCTTTGGAGGAAAATGGGGCCGAGGGAGGGACGGCCAAGACCGGGAAGCGGAGGCCCGGGATCCGAGCCAGGGGGTGGCCGGGCTCATGGGTCAGCGTTCTGGGGAGCCGAGGTCACTTACAGGACACAATCTTCCCTAACTTGCCCCTTTCATCCCTCTCCCCTCCCCCCCTCCTCGCCCCCAACTCCTTTCCTCCGCCCCATCCCCGCCACCCATTAACCGGGAAGGGAAGTTTCCCGGCGCCTGCAGCCCGGCTCCCCGACCCTCAGCGGGGTTACCTTCTGCAGAAGCGGGACAAGGGGCAGGGGACAAGGGGAGGGGGAGGCAGCCCGAAGGAGTGAAGGACGAAGCCCCCGGCGAGGAAGGTGGGCGGCGGCGGCGGCTGTCAGCTCGCGTTCCCCTGCTCACAGCGCTGCCATTACTGTGGGGCGAAGCCGCCTCCCCGGCCGGCCGCCGCCACCGGCGCAGGAGACACGGGGGGGGGGAGCGAAGTCCGGGGAGCACGCGCGCCGACGCTCACCTGCCTCCGCGAGGAAACACAGCAAAGCCCAGGGCAGCTGCCGCCCCCGGGCGGGACAGGGGCGGTGGGGAGGGGGGAAAGGGGAGAAGGACGGGCCGATGACAGGATCCGTGAAACAATCGTCCTCCGAGCGCCGGGCTTTCCCAACCACCACCCTCTAGTCTCCTTCTTCCGCGGCTGCCAAATCCCCCCTCAGAAAGTAAATGGTAGAGTCCGCGTTACGGCAAGCGCAGGGAGCCCAGTTTCCAGCAAATGCTAAAGGCCACGGAAATCAATACTCCAAGTGGTTCTCTGCGGTGCTCCCCTGTCACTGAGACAGTCGCGGTTCGCGGCGCTGAAGAGACGCGGTACCCACCAAGTTTTGGGACAACTACTAATAACAACATGTCAGAATGGTGTGTTCAACAAAAGTATTTTTCGTATATTTGTGTCAGACCTGGGTCAGTATTCTAAGTTAACTACAAACCTCTTGCCATGCACCTCCACGGGCTTTGCAAATGATCAAAAATATATAAGCAAAGCTACCTTCCTCTCTGACAAACTCCCCTTTTAATGGGTTTTTATCTATAGACAAATGCTGGGACATAAATGTATTCTCAATAAAGGAACGCTTTTCACAGCCTTGATCGCTAATTCTCCGCCTTCATCAACCCCCAACCATGTCAGTCTGAAGGGTTTTACTCCCTTAGGATCTGAAACGATGATTTTGGCAAAAATGTAGATTAACCCACTACCTCCTCGTGTATACAGGACCACAAGGAACAAAGGCCCAGCTTTATTCGTTATTTGCCCTTCGTACCGACAAGATCTCAGTGGCCAGGGTCTTGTTCATTTGTATGTTTTGAGCAAGCCTTTCCTTTCCAATCCTTTCTTCCAAACTGTGCCAGTCCTTCCTTCAACCCCCATTTAAAATCCCGTCTCCTGACCTCATAAATCCCACCAATCTTGTCTCCTAACCTGCTTCTCAAGGCACTTAAAGCCTGTACTCTTTATAAAGTGTTTTATAAGTGTTATTATACACTAAATTCAACAGCTTGACTTCCTTATATCATATATTTTCTCTCACGTGTTTTCCCTCTTTTAATCCAGTCATTCCCAAAGTGTGGTGGCCAGACATTTGGAAATCCCCAAGACCTTTTTAGATGTCCCAAGGTTAAAAACTATTCTCATAATAGTTTAACATGTTCTTTGTGGGTATTTTGTTTTTGTTTTTGTTTTTTACTGGATTTACATTTGCACGATGGTACAAAGCAGTAATAACACTGCTGACATGTTAGCAGGAATCAAGACAGTAACACCTAACTGTCCCAGTGATCACTGCATGGATCACTGTATTCTTCACTACCACACACTCCCAGTTTTTAAAAATATTAACTTAGGGTCCGGCCCGTGGCTCACACGGTAGAGTGCGGTGCTAATAACACCAAGGCCGCGGGTTCGGATCCTATATAGGGATGGCCGGTTTGCTCACTGGCTGAGCGTGGTGCTGACAACACCAAGCCAAGGGTTGAGATCCCCTTACCGGTCATCTTTTTAAAAAAAATATATTAACTTAGGAATATCCTTGATGAAGTGGTAAAAAGTATTAAGTTTATTACATTTTGAGCCAAGAATACACATCATTCTTATTCTGAGTGAAGAAATGGGAAGTACACATGCACTTACACTGCCTTCCGATGTAGGATGGATGTCTCAAAGAAAAGCCCCCATGAGTTACAAGCTGAACTAGCCACTTTTTTCATGGAACACCATTGTGTTAGTCAGTGTTCTCTAGAGAGACAGAACCAATAGGACATTTATTAGGGGAATTGACTCCTGCAATTATGGAGGCTAATTCCCACAATAGACTGTCTGCTAACTGGAGATGCTGGGATGCTGGTAGTGTGGCTCAGTTCAAGTCCAAAAGCCTCAGAACCAGGGAGGCTGACCGTGTAATTCTCAGTCCAAGGCCAAAGGCCTGAATGGACAGGGGTGCCAATGGTGTAAATCCTTGCATCCGAAAGCTGGAGAGCCAAGAGTTCTGATGTCCACAGACAGGAGAGGAGAGTGTATCCCAGTTCCAGGAAGTAGAGAGATTCCTTTGCCTTTTTATCCGCTTTTGTTCTCTCTGGCCTCCCAGGTGATCTGATGGGGCCCACCCATATTGAGGGAGGACCTTTCCCACCCAGTCCACTCAGGCTCACATGCTAATCTCTTCTGGAAGCACCCTCACAGACACACCTAAAAATAATGCTTTACCAAGTTTCTAGGTATTCCTTAATCTAGTCAAATTGACACTTAAAATTAGCCATCACAACATTTTTACTTGAAAAAACAATTGACAGACTGTTGTTACTCTAATTTGGGAATTCACAGATATTTTCTCCCAAATAAACAAAGTGAGCCTAACACTTCAAGAAAACAGCTGACAGTATTCATTGCCAATAATAAAATTTAGCTTTCAAGACAAATTGGAAATTTTGGAAAACTTAGGGCTGGCCGGTTAGCTCACTTGGCTAGAGCATGTTTCTGATAACACCAAGGTCAAGGATTCAGTTCCCTGTACCAACCAGCTGCCAAAACTAAAAAAAAAGAAAAGAAAAAAAATTTTTGTAAAACTTGTGTTTACCACCATGACCTTGACAGCTTCCCAATACTTAAAGACTTTTCTGATGAGACAGTAGTGCTAAAAATGAATGTGATGTTTTGATATTGTGTAATACAATATGTCAACATATGGAAGATGTACATGACACAGTGAACCAATATTTTCCAAATGACCAATGCAGAATGTTACAAAATCAGCCCACTAAAAGATCCATTCAAAGTACAAGATAGACCAATGTATGCATGTATACATGCACATATAAAAAACAGAGTATGAAAAGGTCATTAATATAGTTTCAGATTCATCATTGCAACTAACCTTTAAGAAACTATCACTTCGGGGCCAGCCTGTGGTTCACTCGGGAGAGTGCAGAGCTGATAACACTAAGGCCATGGGTTTGGATCCCATATAGAGATGGCTGGTTTGCTCACTGGGTGAGTATGGTGCTGACAATACCAAGTCAAGGGTTAAGATCCCCTTACCGGTCAACTTTTAAGAAGAAGAAGAAAAAAAAAAGAAACTATCACTTGTCGAATTTCACTATAGTATCAGAGAAGAATATCCACAATTATCTGAAAAAGACTATTAAATTCTCTTTCTAAGGCCTGAGTTTCTTCTTATGCTTCAACCAAAGAGAACCTAGCTATCTTCTGTTAAGCTAAATATTTAGAGATTTGCAAAAATGTAAAAGCCATCCCATTCTTCACACTAAAATTTTTTTTATGTTGGAAAATATGGTTTGTTTGTTTTTTAAAGAAAACGTGCAATTTATGTTACAAACTGTTTGGGTTTCTTATTTTTAAACTAATCAATCAATAATTTTTAAAATTTCTCTTTTATATTTCTAACATGGTAATGATTGATAGATATAACCCACATAAACATAAGCTCTTTGCGGTCCTCAATCATTTTTAAGAGTATGAAGTGGTCCAGACACCAAAATTTTCAGATCTGCCTCTCTAACTCATGAAATTCCTCTATTCTTGCCATGCTAATTTTATTTCATTATTTGTTTTATTTATTTATTTATTTATTTATTTATTTATTTATTTA
>NW_007734681.1:37290-38626 GCF_000696425.1 Galeopterus variegatus | reverse complement strand
GGCCCTCTTTCTTTCTTTTTAAATTTATTTTTATGCCATGTTCCTTTTAAACTCTGGTTGCAGATGTGGACTAGCATGAAGGTTGCCAAATATGAATTGCTATACCACCCCTCTGTTTCTAAATTCCAGAGACTCCCACCCCTTCATAGCTTACCCAACCTACATAATAAAAATTATATTTCTAAAAAGGTTATTAGCTCTTGAGTCCTCATTTCCAAGATGACAAAGAAAAAAGGCACAGTCATGCCAAAAAGAGCTGTGGTCATGTGCAGCCTATTCACTGCACAAGATGCACCAGATGCATTCCCAAGGACAAGGTTATTAAGAAGCTCGTCATTGCAGGGTCTGGCCAGTTAGCTCACTTGGTTAGAGCATGGGGCTGATAAAACCAAGGTCATGGGTTCAGATCCCGTGTACAGGCCAGTTTCCAAAAACAGAAGTTCCCCATTCCAAACAGTAGAAGCCGCAGCCGTCAGGGACATTTCCAAAGCGAATGACTTTGACAATGCCTGTGTTTCCCAAATTACAGAGGCATAGAAGTACCAAACACCACCACTAAGATTTAGACCCAAGGTGCTGCCCACNATGGGGCTGATAAAACCAAGGTCATGGGTTCAGATCCCGTGTACAGGCCAGTTTCCAAAAACAGAAGTTCCCCATTCCAAACAGTAGAAGCCGCAGCCGTCAGGGACATTTCCAAAGCGAATGACTTTGACAATGCCTGTGTTTCCCAAAGCGAATGACTTTGACAATGCCTATGTGTTTCCCAAGTTACAGAGGCATAGAAGTACCAAACACCACCACTAAGATTTAGACCCAAGGTGCTGCCCACAACCTCCACCAAAGCCCATGTAGGGAACTGAATCCTTAAGGACTGAAGAAAAACTATCCTCTGAAAAAAATAAAATGGAATTTATACTTCAATATTAAAAAGGTTATTAGCATTCAGATCCTTAATATTAAACTGAAATAACTTCTTGCTTCCAGGAAAATAAAAAATTTGTACTTTCTAGCCAACTGTAATGGATTGAATTATGTCCCCCAAAGCTTAATGTGTTGGAGGCTTGGTCCCCACTGTGAAAGTGTTAAGAGGGTGGGAAATGTGGGAAATCCTATTATGGTAATTGGAAGGTCAGGCTTTGAAGAGGTGATTATGAATATCATGCCATAGTGAATAAATTAATAATGATGGTTGGGGCATGGTTCTGAGGGCTTTAAAAGGAGAGCACATGAGAGGTTAGTCTCTCTCTGCCATTTTCTGCCATGTGAGACCCTTAGGTCACTATCACCACCCACCAAGGCCTTCACCAGATGTGTTCCTGGACTGTGGACTTAC
>NW_007734681.1:24659-36648 GCF_000696425.1 Galeopterus variegatus | reverse complement strand
GATTATGAATATCATGCCATAGTGAATAAATTAATAATGATGGTTGGGGCATGGTTCTGAGAGCTTTAAAAGGAGAGCACATGAGAGGTTAGTCTCTCCCTGCCATTTTCTGCCATGTGAGACCCTTAGGTCACTATCACCACCCACCAAGGCCTTCACCAGATGTGTTCCTGGACTGTGGACTTACCAGCCTCTGAAACTTTATTTTTTTATTTGTTTATATTTTTTCATCAGTTATGAATATTCATGGGGTACAAAACTAATTGTCACCATTTGTGCCCAAGATGTGATGGCCAGATCCATATTGGCAGCATGCCCATTACCACAAATTATGATTACACCCAGTGTCCCCCACTCAGTTATCCCCAACCTCCCTCCCCATCCCTTTTCCCCACTCCACTTTGTATCCCTAGGTATGTTCTTTCCCTCTGCATGTCCAACGCACCACTGTGGTCTTTCTTTCCTTCCTTCTTTCTCTCTTAGCTCCCACATATGAGTGAACACACGTGGCATTTATCCCTCTGTGCTTCACTTATTTCACTCAACTTAAGTTTCTCGAAGCTCATCCATGTTGCTGTAAATGGGAGAATTTCATTCTTTTTTGTTGCAGAGTAGTATTCCATGGCGTGTACATATATATATATATATATATATATATCATATTTTCCTTATCCAATCATCCATCAATGGACATTTAGGTTGGTTCCATTTCTTGGCTATTGTGAGCAGAGCTGCAATGAACTAGGAGTGCAGGTATCCCTTTGACATGATGATTTCCTTTCCTTTGGATATACACCCAGAAATGGGATTGCTGGATCGTATGGAAGATCTATCCGTAGTTGTTTGAGAAAACTCCATACTGTTTTCCACAATGGTTGTATTAATTTACAGTCCCACCAACAGTGTGGGAGCGTTCCCTACTCTCCACACCCTCACCAGCATTTGTTATTCTCCGCCTTTTGATTATAGCCAGTCTAACTGGGATGAGGTGACATCTCAATGTGGTTTTAATTTGTATTTCCCTGATGACTAGTGATGTTGAGCATTTTTTCATGTACCTGTTGGCCATTTTAATGTCTTCCTTTGACAAATGTCTATTCAGTTCCTTTGCCCATTCTTTAATTGAGTTGTTTGTTTTTTTACTGTGTAATTGCTTGAGTTCCTTGTATATTATGTATATTAATCCCTTGTCAGATGCATAGTTAGCAAAAGTTCTCTCCCACTCTGTAGGTTGTCATTTCACTCTGTTGTTTCCTTTGCTGTGCAGAAGCTTTTTAGTTTGATATAGTCCCATTTGTTTATTTTTTCTTTCATTGCTTGTGCTTTGGGGTTCATGATCATAAAGTCTGTGCCCAGACCTAGTTCCTGAAGTGTTTCACCTATATTTTCCCTTAGTAATGTTACAGTTTCAGGTCTTACACTTAAGTTGTTAATCCATTTTGAGTTGATTTTATTATATGATGAGAGGTGCATGTCTAGTTTCATTCTTCTGCATATGGATATCCAGTTTTCCCAGCACCACTTGTTGAAGAGGCAGTCTTTTCCCCAATGTATGCTTTGGTTGCCTTTGCCAAATATCAGATGGCTGTAAGCCTGAGGGGTGATCTCTGGGTTCTCTATTCTGCTCCACTGGTCCGAGTGTCTATTTTTATGCCAGTAGCAAGCATACTGTACTATATATTGATTACTATAGCTTTGTAGTAGAATTTGAAGTCAGGTAGTGTTATGCCTCTAGCTTTATTTATTTATTTTTTTGCTCAGGATTAGTTTGGCTATTTGGGGTCTTTTTTTGTTCCATATGAATATTGAGACTGTTTTTTCCATTTCTGTGGAGAATGTCATTGGTATTTTGATGGGGGTTGCACTGAATCTGTAGATCACTTTGGGTAGTAAGGACATTTTCACAATGTTAATTCTCCTGATCCAAGAGCATGGAATGTCTTTCCATCTTTTTGTGTCTTCTTTAATTTCTTTCAGTAGGGGTTTGCAGTTCTCATTGTAGAGTTCTTTCACCTCCTTGGTTAAATTCTTAGGTATTTTATTTTTTGTGACTGTTGAAAATGGACTTAATTTCTTAATTTCTCTTTCTGTTAGCTCATTATTGGAGAATATAAATGCAACTGATTTGGGGGCATTTATTTTGTATCCTGCAATGTTACTGAAATTATTAACCAGCTCTAGGAGTTTTCTGATAGTCTTTAGGTTTTTCTTTATATGGTATCATGTCATCTGCAAATAGGGAGAGTTTGACTTCATCTTTTCCAGTCTGGATGCCCTTTATTTCTTTCCCTTGCTTGATTGCTCTGGCTAGTACCTCCAGTACCATGTTAAATAGAAGTGGTGAGAGTGGGCATCCTTGTCTTGTTCCTGTCCTTAAGGGAAAAGCCTTCAGTTTTTCCCCATTCAGAATGATACTGGTAGTGGGCTTGTAATAGATGATTTTTATTGTGTTGAGATACTTTCCTCCTACACCTGATTTGTTGAGAGTCTTTATCATGAAGTCATGTTAGATTTTGTCAAATGCTTTTTCAGCACCTATTGGGATAATCACATAGTTTTTGTCTTTGATTTTACTGATGTGATGTATCACATTTATTGACTTTCGTATGTTGAAACATCCTTGCATCCCTGGGATGAATCCCACTTGATCATGGTGTATACCAGCCTCTGAAACTTAAGCAATAAATTTCATTTTATTATAAATCACCGAGTTCCAGGTAATTTGTTATAAGCAACAGAAATGGATTAATACAGAAAATTGGTACCAGAGATGTGGGGTGTTGCTTATAACAAATACTTGAAAGTGTGGAAGCAGCTTTGGAACTCAGTATTGAGAGGCTGGAAGAATTTGAAGGAGCAGGCTAGAAAAAGCCTAGATGCTGGTGAAAATTTAGAAGGCAAGAAAAGCAGGGAAAGTTTGGAATGTTTTAGAGACTGGTTAAATGGTGATGACCATAATGCTTATGGAAATATGGGCTGTAAAGATCATTCTAAGGAGGTCTCAGATAGAAATAAGAATGAGTTTATTGGAAACTGGGCAAAGATCAACCTTGCTATGAACTGGCAAGGAACTCAGCTGCATTCTGTTCATGACCAAAAGTTTTATGGAATGTGGAACTTCAAGGTTCTGACCCAAGGTATTTGCTGGAAGAAATTTTTAAGCAGCAAAACATTAAGGAAGCTGCATGGCTACTTGTAACAGCTTACACTGAGTTATGCTGGCAAAGGCATGACATAAAGCCAGAATTTAAAAGGGAAGCAGAGTGTAAAGATTTGGAAAATTTGCAGCCTGGCCATGTGGTAGAGAAGCAAAGACCATTTTCAGGAGATCAGTTCAATGGTGTAGTCCAGCGACCAAAGAAAGGGATTATCAAAACAAGGGAAAAAGACCTTGAAGGCATATCAAGAGATCCTGGATGCTGCATCTTCTAATACTGGCCCAGAGACCTAGGGAGACAAAATCGTCTTGGGGAACAGGCCCAAGGCACCCTCCACAGGCTTGCTGCCCAGGGACACTTTGAGATGCTGCTCCCCACACACACCCTGGCTGGTTTGTTTGCTCCAGACATGGCTAAATTGGCCCCAGGTGTTCCTGGACCCACAGCTAGGGAAAATACAAGCTGGAAGCCTTGGCAGAGTCCATGGGGTATTAGATATGCAGGCCAACAGAATGCCAGAACTGTAGAGACCTCCACCGTGATTTCAAAGGGTGTATGGAAAAGCCTGGGGGCCCAGGAAGAGATCTGACATGGGGGCAGATTCACCACAGACAGCCTTCACAAGAGCAATGCTGAGCAGAAAGGTGTGTCAGAGTTGCAGCAAAGAAATCCCACCAGAGCCATGCCTAGTGGAGCTGTAGGAGTGGGACCACCATGGAGACCCCAGATTTGTGGAGCTACCAGCAAGCAACACCAGCCTGTGAGAGCTAAAACATTACCTGAACCAGGAAAGCCACAGGAGCTGAGCTGCCTGAGGACTTAGGGACCCAACTCCCATACCAGAGTGCAGAGGAGGTCAAACATGGAGTCAAGGTACACGATTTGCCAGTTTTGAGGTGTAATGCCTGCCCTGCTGGGATTCAGACTTGCTTATGACCTGTTACTCCTTTCCTTTGGCCCATTTATCCCTTTTTGAATGGGAGCAGGTATCCGATGCTTGTCCCACCATTGTATCTTGGAAGCAGATAACTTGTTTTGATTTCATAAATGGGAACTTGAGACTTTGGACTTTTGAGTTGAAACAAGTTAAGACCTTGGGGATGGAATGAATGTATTTACCTGTGAGAAAGACATAAACTTTTGGGGACCAGGGGCAGAATATTATGGATTGAATTGTGTCCCCCCAAAATTTAATGTGTTGGAAGCTTGGTCCCACTGTGAAAGTGTTAAGAGGGTGGGAAATCCTATTATGATAATTGAAAGGTAGGGCCTTGAAGAGATGATTTGATTGTAGGACCATGCATCTCCTACATTCCATGTCAATGGATTAATAATGGTGTTCAGGATCATGGTTCTAAGGACTTTAAAAGAAGAACACCTGAGAAGTTAGCCTCTCTCTTCTCTGCCATTTTCTGCCACATGAGGCCCCTAGGTCACTGTCGGCAACACCAAGACTTTCATCAGATGTGTTCCCTGGATTTTGGACTTCCCAGCCTCAGAAACTATAAGCAATAAATTTCATTTTCTTACAAATTATCCAGTTCCAAGTATTTCGTTACAATCAACAGAAACAGACTAATACACCAACCCTTTAAGCCAACACTTTTGGCAATAGTTGGACCTTACCCCTAAACCAAAAATCAAATCCTAGTTTATCTATGAGCATTTTTCTTACTTTACTTTTTAGCCAACACTATAGAAAAAAAATGATTTGGCCTTGTATGTTTATTGAATTCTTTTATAATTATTTTCTGATTTCAAAAACAATAAATGATTTTTATAAAAATTACCAATATTGAAGAAATAGATAATCATGTTTAGGTTCATGTATATTTCTCAAGAATTTTTCTATGACTATGATTAAATATGTTTATACAAATCATATAATATCATATAAATGCTATTTCGTGGTCAACTATTTTCATTTCAAAATCTTTTTTTTTTTTTTTTGGCAGCTGGCCAGTATGGGGATGTGAACCTTTGTACTTGGTGCTATAACACTGTGATCTAAGCAACTGAGCTAACCGGCCAGGCATCACTTCAAAATATTTCTCATTTTGATCTTTATGAGAATGCTTAAATAATTCTTGGTCAGCCAAAGTAATTTATAAGTTAATAAAGAGGAATATTAATGAAAGCTATTTTAACTAGAATATCTTAAAATGTTATATACAATTCAGTGAACAATGCATGTTCATTTTTATTTTGTGAGTGTACACAATTTTCTCTTTCTAAATTTTCCAAATCATTTCATAATCTTCTTCTACATATTATTTGAGCAGTCCCACCTGAATCATTTTCCATCTTCATAAGTTTTCTTTATAGACATAAAGCCCAAAGAGCCCTGACTTTTCTGGGACATTTGTGATTTCAAATAATTTGTCTTATTTCTATACACTGTATAATAAATATGAAGAATCTTTTCTTGAATCCTTTCTTAAATGTTTGCATTTCCTGATTATATCATTTATTAAACATTTCCCACCTTTTGTTTCTGGTACACTAAAAACATGAGATATTTCAAAATAGTTTTCATGTTTGAAGAAGTTGAATTAGGAGCTATTTTGAGCTTATAAAAGTGCAAGGATCCTCCTTAGAGAAGCAGCTGACCGTAGGACTGGGGCAGGAAACACAAAATGAGCCTAGAGCATTTTGTAGCATAAGAGAGTAAGAAGGTGCTCAAAAACAAACCAAAAAATCCATAGCGATCAGAGAATGTAGAAAGGGTTTAGGAGCCAACAGAGCTCCCAATGGCCAAAGCTAGAACAATTTAAGCAATAAAATAGTACTGGATTATAACCCAAAGTATAAAATAAATATCCATGGATGGATATTTTGTCCATACTAGTATAAACAACTGACTAAATTAAGAAATGGATGAGAAGAGAGAATCTCTTATGCAGGAGAATCCCAAATAAATTATGAAGATATTTCACCCTCAAGGAGGGTAAATATAATTCCTTATTCCTTAAGTGTGGACTGAGAATAGTGATTTCCTTCCAGAGAGTATGGTATGGAAAGGGAATTTTTAAAAGAGTAACTTTACCATGGAGAAACCTGACAAGTACCACCTCAGTCAGGTGATCAAGGTCAACGTTAATGATGATTGGTCATGTTGATAGTATATAAGTGCTATGTTTCAATTCTCTCCCACGCCCCCACCCCCCCAATTCACTGAAGCCTGATCCTCATTATAACAGTATTACAAGGGTGGGAAATCAGACTATAGTGTTTGAATAGTGGGGCCTTTGGGAGGTGATTGGATCATAAGAACTCCATCCTCTTGAATGGATTAATCCATTAAAGGATTAATAGTTTAATGAGTTACCAAGAAGTAGACTGGGGGCTTTATAAGGAGAGGAAGAAAGCATGTGGAGAAATGCCCTTGCTCAGCCCTGCCCCATGAATCCCTGCATTGCCACAGGACTCTGTAGAGTCCCCACCAAGAAGAAGGTGCTCACCAGATGTGCCCCCTGGACTTTGGACTTCCCAGCTTCCAAAACTGTAAGAAATAAATTTTATTTCTTTATAAGTTACCTAGTTTCAGGTATTCTGTTATGAGCAACCAAAAATGGACTAAAACAGTACCCTTGATATGATATGAAGAGAATGGCATTTTACCTGTATAGTCTTCCGTCTAAATACCCCCGACTCCAGTCTATCATGACAGAAATATCAAGAAAATTTCGATAGAGGTGCATTCTACAAAATACCTTTCCAGTACTCCTCAAAACTCTCAAGATCATTAAAAAATAAGACAAGTCTGAGAAACTGTTACAGCCAAGAGTTAAACTAAGGAGACATGACTACTAGCCGTACTGTGGTATCCTGGTATGGATCCTGGAACAGGAAAAGGACCCTAGGTAAAAAGTAAGGAAATCTGGATTATATGGATTTTAGTTAATAACAATGTATGCATATTGGTTTATTAATTGTAACAAATGTACTATAGTTATATAAGATCCTAATAATAATGTAAGTTGGAGGGGTGCATAAGAGAACTCTCTAATATATGCTCAATTTCTCCATAAATCTAAAACTATTCTAAAAAGTAAACCCTATTAACTAAAAAAAAAAAAAAAGTCATGCAACTATACATACTTTTAAAAAAAGAAAAAAATACAAGGTCCCTAATCAGAAATGCTAGGAGCCCATAACATTTTCTTTATGCAAAGGTGGGACCAGGTGCAAAGATGAACAAATTATATCTTTGCTTCTAGAAAATTCTGGTTGAAAACTATTTTAAAAGAAATCAAAAATTTTTCTTTTTTTTTTCTTTTAAAGATGACCAGTAAGGGGATCTTAACCCTTGGCTTGGTGTTGTCAGCACCACGCTCAGCCAGTGAGTGAACTGGCCATCCCTATATGGGATCCGAACCCATGGCCTTGGTGTTATCAGCACCACACTCTCCCAAGTAAGCCACGGGCTGGCCCCCCAAAATTTTCTTTTTTTAACAAAAAAAAATTACCTGTTAATCCTTTATACATTTTTGTAGCCATATTTAGACATATTGTATTAAATAAAATAAATTTAATAAGATCAAAATGGAGTTGAAAGAAAGCTCTTTTTATTTTCCTTTTTGTCTTTTTTACTGACCGGTAATGGGATCGCAACCCTCGGTGTTGCGCCGTACCGGGGACCGGCAACGGGATCGCAACCCTCGGTGTTGCGCCCGCACCACGCTCAGCCAGTGAGCGGAACCGGTCTCCACATGGGATCCAAACCCTCGGCGGGAGCACCACCGCGCTCCCAAGCGGCGCACTCTCCAGTGCGCCACCAGGCCGGCCCAGAGAGCTCATTTTAAAGAAAAACCCATAACTTTCATTTTTGAGATAATAATGCATTCATGATTTAAAGTTTCAGAAGCTAGTAAGTCCACAGTCCAGGGAACACATCTGGTGAAGGACTTGTTGGTGGCAACAGTGACCCAGATGTCTCACATGGCAGAAAATGACAGAGCAGAGAGAGACTAACCTCTCACATGCTCTCCTTTTAAAGCCCTCAGAACCATGCCCCTGACCACCATTATAATCCATTCACTAGGGCAGGGTCCTACAATCTAATTACCTCTTCAAGGCCCCATCTTTCAATTATCATAATAGGATTGACCATCCTCAACAGTTAAAATGGGGATTAAGCCTCAATGAGGTTGGGTGGGCACCCATTCTACAGCATTCTGCCTGAACCCCCCAAACTCATGTCCTTTTCACACATACATACATTTATTTTCTCCCCAAAGTCTTAACTTGTTTCAGCTCAAAAGTTCAAAGTTCATCTGTGAGTTCAAGAGAAGGTATCTACTTCTAAGATACCATAGTGGGACAAACATCAGGTATATTTTCCCATTCAACAAGGGAGGAATAGGCCAAAAGAATAGGGTTACAGGTCCTAAACAAGTCCAAAACCCAGCACAGCAGGCATTAAATCTTACAGCTGGTGAATCATGTACCTTGACCCCATGTTCAACGTCCTCTGCACGTTGGTGCAGAGCTTGGGTCCCCAAGTCCTCAGGCAGCTCTGCTCCAATGGCTATGCTCGTATCAGGCCAAACATCAACTCTCTCAGGCAGGCATTGCACTCTGGTAGCTCCACAATTCTGGGGTCTCTATGGCAGTCCCGCCCCCAGGGGTCCACTAGGCACAGTGCTGTTGAGGTTTTTCTGCTGCAACTGTGACCCCACGTTTCTGCTTGGCATTGCTCTAGTAAAGGCTGTCTGCGGTGACACTGCCCATGTGACAGATCTCTTCCTGAGCCCCCAGGCTTTTCCATACATCCTTTGTAATTGGGGTGGAGGCTCCCAAACCTCCATAGCTCTGGCATTCTGGGAGCCTGCTGACCTAACACCATGTGGACTCTGCTAAGGCTTCCAGCTTATATTTTCCCAAGCTGTGGGTCCAGCCACACCTGGGGCCAACTTAAGCATGGCTGAAGCAGCCAAAGGAGCTGGGGTAGTAGCCTCCTGAGAGGTAGGCCTAGGCAGTGAGCCCCTGCAGGGTGCCTCAGGCCTGTTCTTTGCCTGTTCCCCAAGAACTTTCTGTCTCCTTAGTAGCCCCAAAGACTTCCGCAATGCCTTCATGGCCTTTTCCCCCTTCTCTTGATAATCCTTTTCTTTTGTACTAATCTTTGTAACACCATTGCATTTTTCCCCTGAAAATGCTCTTTGCTTCTCTACCACATGGCCAGGCTGCAAATTTTCCAAATCTTTACACTCTGCTTCCCTTTTAAATTCTGGCTTTATGTCGTGCCTTTGCAACCATAACTCAGTGTAGACAGTTACCAGTAGCTGCATAGCTTTCTTAATGTTTTGCTGCTTAGAAATTTCTTCTGACGAATACCCTGGTTCAGCACCTCGAAGTTCCACATTCCATAAAACTTTTGGTCATGAACAGGATGCAGCCAAGTTCCTTGCCAGTTCATAACAAGGTGATCTTTGCCCCAGTTTCCAATAACTCCTTTCTCATTTACAGCTGAGATCTCCTCAGGATGGCCTTTACTGTCCATACTTCTACCAGAATTCTCCTTGCCACCATGTAATGAGTCTCTAGGACATTCCAAACTTCTCCTCATATTTTTGGCTTCTTCTGAGTCCTCCAAACTCCTCCAACAGTTGCCTAACACCCAGTTCCAAAGCTGCTTCCATATTTTCAAGTATTTGTTAAAAGCAACACTTCACTCCTGGTGCCAATTTTCTGTATTAGTCCATTTCTGTTGCTTATAACAAAATACCTGGAACTGGATGATATGTAAAGAAAACAAAATTTATTGATTACAGTTTCAGAGGATGGGAAGTCCAAAGTCCAGGTAAAACAGCTTGTGAAGCCCTTGGCGGTGGTGACAGTGACCCAGGGGACTCACATGGCAGAAAATGGGGGAGCAGAGTGAGAGATAGTTCCTCATACACTCTCCTTTTAAAGCTCTCAGAACCATGCCCCAACCACCATTATCAATCCATTCAGTACAGCATGGTCTGGCAATCTAATCACCTCGTCAACGCCTTACCTTTTAATTACCATAATAAGATTTCCTACTCTCAAGTTACAATGGGGATTAAGCTTCAATGAGGTTGGGTGTCATCCAATCTAAAGCATACAGTATTTTAATATTTAATAAATCATTCTATAAACTAAAATATTCATGTATGACACTGACCTAAAAGGAATAATTACCAACATCTCACTTCCAAAATGATGTATTTTGCTGTTAAAAAAGAGACAGAGGGGCCAGCCCATGGCTCACTTGGGAGAGTGTGGTGCTGGTAGTGCCAAGGCTGTGGGTTCAGATCCTATATAGGGATGGCTAGTGCACTCACTGGCTGAGCACGACTGCACCATGCCGAGGGTTGCGATCCCCTTACCATTCAAAAAAAAAAAAAAGAGAGAGAGAGACAGAGGCTGGCCAGTTAGCTCAGTTAGTTAGAGCATGGTGCTGATAACACCAAGGTCTAGGGATCAATCCCTGTACTGGCCAGTCACCAAAAAAAATAAATAAAAGAGAGAGAGAAAGAGAAAACAACAACAACAGCAGAGAAACATTCACAATATGGACTCATAGAAATCAGAGTATGTGGTGAACACTCAGCTAGAAATAAAAAAGGGGTAAATTTGGTGGGTCTTTGGTAGCCTGTACTACATATATGTTACAAGTTACTCACTTGCCCCCTAGATTCTCATCACATTTCCTTTATGACTGGCTGGGGAGATAGGGAAGAATGGGGGCATGGACCCCTTTGCACTGTTTTATACTTTGTTTTCTGTTGTTGCATACTTAGTTTTCTTTTAAAATTATCATACGGTAAAATTGACTGGGGGCAGGGGCATACAATCCTATCAGTTTTAACACATGTAAATAAGTATAGCCATTGCCACAATTAAAATGCAGATGAGCTCCAACACCAACAGACTCTCTTGTGCAATTCTTTCATATCACTTTGTTTTCTTTCCCCGTCACCATGGGTTCTCATCCATGTCCCTTGTCACTTAAGTTTTTCTCCCTTCTTCCCAATCATTTCCGACCAATTGACACTAGAAAAGAATGGGAGAAAGGACAACACCTCTATCTGTGGGTGGGTACCTGGTAGTGAGAAGGAGAGGTAGAGGAAGTTGGAGAAGAGGCCTCCTGGGCAGCGGGAAAGCAGGAAACTTATTCAGATCATGAAATTTCCAGTCGTCCATCTGGACAAGTCTTATAACCTGTAAGGGCATCTTGGGCTCCTCATCTATGAAAGTGAAGAGTTGGAGAATTTAAACTCACAAAAGAGCTACAGCACCTGGGAATCAAGACACTCATAGAGGAATACCATAAAATGATTTTTTTTTTTAATTTTAGCAGTCAATATATACTTTCATTCTAATTCAGATATTATCTCATACAGATTCTATTTTAAAAAGTAGAAAGCACAAATTATGTAGAAATTTGGAGAAAGAAAAAAGTAAAATTAAAAATTGTATCTCTTCGCCTAATGCTCTTTGTAAATAAGGACTTTTAGTTTTCATCTGTAGTGATGGAACACTTCAGTTTAGCTCCCAAAAGAATAATACGCTAAGGTTCCTAAGTTTACTTCCGGATTTCACATTTTATAATTCTGTGTATGGGCTTTACCTATCTGTGTGGGGAAAGAATACATAGAATATAAAAGTGATAACCAATATTTGAAAAGAAAAACAACTTAAGCTACAGCAGTTGATCTTAGAATAGATATTTATCAAATATTTTGAAATATGTTAGAGGTACATATAATGATGAACAATTCATTTTATGTGTTAAGAGACCTAAAAAAAAAAAAAAGAGAGAGACGTAAAGACGTAAAGTGATCAAAAAAATCATTATTTAT
>NW_007734681.1:21615-24426 GCF_000696425.1 Galeopterus variegatus | reverse complement strand
GTTAGAGGTACATATAATGATGAACAATTCATTTTATGTGTTAAGAGACCTAAAAAAAAAAAGAGAGAGACGTAAAGACGTAAAGTGATCAAAAAAATCATTATTTACGTGTTTAATTTGTCTTATGAGGTACAACAAAATAAGCATATTTATGCATTTAAACAGTTCCTTTATTAGGAAAGAATAAAACTACCTGAATTTGAGCCTGGTCCAGAACAGTGAAGTGTGTTCTGCTCAAAGATACATGTTTACTTCCCAGAGTGCTCATCTGAATTTGAAAATAAGGTCAGAAAGCTGTTCAAGTACCGCTATATTTGATAGGTTTGGACAAACGTCTTCCCCTTTTAATGAGCTAATAGTTTTCAATGATATTTTCTCTTACCCACTCAATCCATCCTGTAACTATACTAGACTTCTGTTTCTAAACAAATCAGATCCTTTAATGATTATTTGCCTTTATATACATTGTCCTTCTATCAGGAATATCTTTACCCTCCTCTATGAGTGAAAACCCTATTCATCTCATGACTTTACTCTCTCTACCCACTACCATCACCAAGCAGAACTAGTGTTGTTACTCAATACCTGTTTGAAGATGTTCCCTTTCATACTATAACTTACCTATTCACATATAGATCTCCCCTATTAGATGTCAAGAACTGTTAAAGGTCTAAGATTTTACACTACTTACAAGTGAACAAGTTGCTATGGTTTCATGGATGCAGACAGAAAACATGAGACTTCTGGGTCAGAGATAAAGGACTTTACTACTCACAGCATAGCAGACAGTATGAGCTTCATGTTCACATTGGTTTTCCTTGTCATCTCCCCAAGAGCCTCAGGGATGACACGGAGCAGTCCTGGTCATTGGTGCACATGCGGTGGGTTTGTGTTACAGCTGAGGAACCCCAGGCTCAGGAATCTCAAATCTTCAATAATCAATTGCTTTATGAAAACATAGTCTGGAAGAAGTTTTCAGTGCCTTTGCCTGCAAGATGTGCAGAAATGCAAGAACCCTACAAGAATTATTTCCCCACACTAGACTTAAAAGCTATTGAGCAACTACTATGTACTAAATACTAGGGAATATACAAGAGGACTAAAACACATTGTCTTAGTCTGTTCAGGTGGCTATAACAAAGTACCATAGACTAGGTGGCTTATAAACCACAAACTTTATTTCTTACAGTTCTGGAGGCTGGGACGTTCAAGATTAAGGGACAGGCAGATATGGTGTCTGATGAAGATGCACTTCCTGGTTCATAGGTGGTTATCTTCTTGCTGTGTCCTTACATGGCAGAAGGAGCAAGGGAGCTTTCTGGGGACTCTTTCTTAAGGCTACTAATCACATTCATGAGGGCTCCACCTTATGACCTAATCATTTTCCAAAAGTCCCACCTCCAAATACCATCACATTGGGGATTAGGTTTCAAAATATGAAATTTGGGAGGACACAAACATTCAATCTTCACCACATGTCTAATTGGACACTCAATACGTGTTAAATACATGAATAAGTGATTGAATGGATGGGAAATTACTGGGCCACATGGATATGTATATTCCCAGGAGGGACATTTTTGTCTGTCTAGTTCCATTTTCTTATTGAACAATCTAATGTTCTTGATTTCTGAAGTAAGCTTTGGAATCAATTATTAAATTAATTTTCTTATTGGAAATAGGCCCTGTGTGAATCTGGTTAGCATGAGCTAGTTTTTCTCAGGACCTCATAATCCCTAGATCATAGGTAAAAGGAAGCTCTATGTGCTCTGACCCCTGCCTCATTTTTCAGCCTTGGCCTCTCTCTCCTTCCCGTACTCTGTGCTACCACCATATCGGTCCTCTTGTGGTTTCTCAAACGCCAAGATCCTTCATAACACAAACCTTTTCTACAAGCTCTTCTTTGCCCAGGACAATTTTATACTGCCTCTTCTCCAAGCTAACTCCTACCCATCCTAATTCAGTGCAAAACTTTCTTGTTCAGGAAAACCAACCTGACCCTTAGACTTGATTAGTTTCCTGCTTCATGCCCTTGTAACTTTTTGCACTTTCCCTTCATAGCCCTTATCATAAATGTAGTTAAGTAATTATTTGTGTGATTGTTTACTTAATGTCTGTTTCCCCCACTTGACAATAAGTTTTGGCTCGGCAGGGACCATGTATATTTTGCACCTTTTATCCTAGCACCTGATACAGTGCTTGGCACATAGTAAATACTAATAAATAATTGCTGAACCAATGAATGAACAGTAAAATTGAGACTTCCCCTGTCCATCATTTTACACACTCTGATGCACAACCACACTATGTGCTAACTGCACTATGAAATGTGAATCTGCCTCTGAGATAAGAGGGTGGCATCAGTGTCCACATGCTCATAGCTTGTGTATGGCAGCCATCACTAAGTGTACCCTTTCCTGTTGAGGCCTGATACTAATCTATAGTTCTTTTCAACACGATGGGCCAGGGAGCCACTAACAATTGATCAGGGTTAGCATGAGAGTTAAAATCCACTTGCTATTCTAATTGCATTTGTTTGGTGATCCCAATGCATATGATTGAATGATTGATTCCATTATAAACTCAGTTCGACAAAAATGAGTTTCGGTCACTAGAGAGGATTAAGCTGTTGACAATACATGGTTACTGTCTGAATCAGTCAGGACTCTTTCAACTGCAAATGGAAGAAATGAGCTTAAGCACAAAGAAGTGTATTGGTTCATACAACTGGAAAGCCAGATTCCCTAAAGCAGTGCTTTTCAAGTTTTGATGTCCACACAAATCACCTAAAGATCTTGTCAAAATGCAAAT
>NW_007734681.1:11494-21440 GCF_000696425.1 Galeopterus variegatus | reverse complement strand
ATAAATGTTTTCTTTATTAAACATTTTAAATAATATTTTATTGGTCTAATTGACAAGTAAAGCCTGTATATATTTCTCATGTACAGCATGATGTTTTGAAATATGTATACATTGTGGAATGTACACATAGACTCAGTTGAGCTAATTAACTTATGTATTAACTCACACACTTATTATCTGTGGTGAGAACACTTTTTTTTAATGGTATTTATTACTTTTATTTTGGGCCATAAAACAAGTCTTAATACATTTAAAAGAATAAGATCATAGAAAATATGTTCTCTGACCACAACAAGAGAAGGAAGCTTAGAAAATTTCAAATGTGTGGAAATTAAACAACACTCTCCTAAATAAACAATGGACAGAAAAAAAAAAAATCACAGGGAAATTAGAGAGTACTTTGAGATAAAAATCAAAATGCAACATATCAAAGTTTATAGGATGCAGGGCTCATGCAGTGCTTAGAGGAAAATTTATACTTGTAAACATCTATAATAAAAATGAGAAAAATCTCAAATCAGTAATGTAAACTTCTACCTTAAGAAAATAGAAAAAGAAGAGCAAAGTAAATCAAAAGCAAATGTAAGTCATAAATGACAAAGTTACAACAAAAATATAAGAAATAGGGAATTAAAAAATAATAGACAAAATCAACAAACCCAAAAGTTGATTCTTTAAAAAGATCAACAAAATTTGCAAACCTTTATCCAGATTGACCAAGACAAAAACAGAGAAGACCAAAATTACTAAAATCAGAAATAAAGCAGAGGCATTATTACATTTTTGTTCTACCAGTGGGTTTTATTCTTTCTTGTGTATTTGTGGTAGTGATTATTGGTTTTTTTGGATTCCAGATGCAGGACTTCCTTGAGGATTTCTTGTAGGGCTGGTTGTGTGGTGGTGAACAGTTTTTGTTCATCTGGAAAATACACTGTTTTCTCCTCATTTCCGAAGGATAGCCCTGCTACGTATAGGATTCTTGGCTGATGGGGTTTTTTTTTCCTTTAGTATTTTGAATATATCTTCCCATTTTCTTCTGGACTGTAGAGTTTCTGTTGAGAAGTCTGCTGTTAGTGTGGTAGGAGCTCCCTTCTAGGTGACTTGACACTTTTCTCTTGCTTCTTTTAAGATTCTTGCTTTGCCAGTTTGACTATAATGTGTCTTGGAGAGGATTTTTTTGTTTGAATCTGTTTGGGGATCTTTGAGCCTCCTGGATCTGAAGGTCTGTGTCTCTCCTGATACATGGGAAGTTTTCCATTACTATTTCATTGAATAGGTGCTCCATGCCTTTTTCTTCCTCCTCCCCTTCTGGAACACTCATGATTCAAATGTTTGTGTGCTTGATGTTATCTGCTAGTTCTCTTCATTTTTCTTCAATTTTTAAAATTCTTTTTTCCTTTTTTGGTCCACTGGGGTTATTTCAAAAAGACATCTTCAAGATCAGAAATTCTTCTGCTCATTCTAGCCTCCTGTTTAAGCTTTCAGTTGTGTTTTTTATTTTGTTGAGTGAATCTTTCAGTTCCATGAGTTTTGCTACATTCTTTTTTAAGGTATTAATCTCTTTGTAAATTTCCTCCTTCATATCCTGGGTTTTTTTTCTCATTTCATAATGTCTCACTGAATCTTCTCATATCTCAGTGAGCTTAAGATTGTTTCTTGGAATTCCTTCTCAGTCATTTCAACAGTTTCCTACTCTATTATAGTTTCTGGTATTTGAGATTTACTGTATTCTTTTGATGGTGTTATGTTTTCTTGGGTTTTTGTATTTCTAGTATCTCTATGTTGATGTCTAGTCATCTGGTAAAGCAGTTGCTTCTATTACTCTAGGGTGGGCTTTGAGGAGAGAGATGTCCTCTTCATTTTCTGGTCTCCACTGGTGACACTCCTTGTGTCAATGCAGTCAAGTGTCTGGCAGGCCACCTGCATGGTGGTTGTATTTACTGCTGCTGCATCAAGCTGTTTTCATGCCAGCAGTGGCTGTGGTGGTGGCTGTCGTGGTGGCTGTGGTGGGCCAGCCATGTGGAAGTAGCATTTTCAGCATGTTCCTTGTCTGCTTCCGGGTGGGGGATGCTGCCTTCAGCTCCTGCGTAAGACCCTGGGTCTGTTTCTTGTGTGATGAGAACACTTAAACAGGGATTTTCAAAATACAATACATTCTTATTAATTATAGTCACCATGTTGTACAGTAGGTCTCTTGAACTTATTTCTCCTATCTAACTGAAATTTTGTATCCTTTGACCAACATCTCCCCAACCCCCATGCACCCCCCAGTTTCTGGTAATCACCATTTTCTCTCTACTTCTATGAATTCACCTTTTCTAGATTCCACATATAAATGAGATCATGTGGTATTTGTCTGTCTTTGCCTGGCTTATTTCATTTAACATAATGCTCTCCAGGTTCATCCATATTGTTGCAAACAGAATTTTCTTCTTTTTAAAGGCTGAATAGTATTCCGTGATGTATATATACTAAATATTCTTTATCCTTTAATTTGTTGAGGAACACTTAGGTTGATTCCATTTTTGGCTGTTGTGAATAATGTTGCAATAAACATGGGAGTGCAGATGTATTTTTGACATACTGATTTCATTTACTTTGGATATATACCCAGTAGTGGGACTGCTGGATCATATAGCAGTTCTATTTTAATATTTAGAGGAACCTCCACATTGTTTCCCATAATGGCTGTACTAATTTACACACCCAACAACAGCATGTAAGGAAGATTCCCTTTTCTCCACATCTTCACCAACACTTGTTATCTTTTGTCTTTTTGATAACAACCACTCTAACAGGAACAAGGTGATATCTCATTGTGGTTTTGATTTGCATTTCCCTAATAATTAGTGATGTTGACCATTCTTTCATATATCTGTTGATCATTTGTATGTCTTCCTTTAAGAAATGTCTATTCAGGTTTTTGGCCCATTTTTTAATCAAGTTATTTGTTTTCCTGCTATTGAGTTGTTTGAGTTCCTTGTATGTTTTGGATATTAACCTTTTATCAGATGTACAGTTTCCTAATATTTTCTCCCATTTTGTAGGTTGTCCCTTCGTACTGTTGATTGTTTTCTTTGCTGTGCCCAAGCTTTTTATTTTGATATAATCCCATTTGTCTATTTTTGCTTTTGTTGCCTGTGCTTTTCCGGTCATATCCAAAAGAATCATTACTCAGACCAAAGTCATGGAGCTTTCCCCCTGGGTTTTCTTTTAGTAGTTTTAAGGTTTTAAGTCTTACATTTAAGCTTTTACTCCACTTTGAATTGATTTTTGTGTATAGTTTGAGAGAAGAGTCTTAACTTCATTCTTCTGCATGTGAATATCCAGTTTTCCTAGCACCATTTATTGAAGAGACTGTCCTTTCCTCATTGTATGTTCTTGGCACTCTGGTCAAAAATCAATTGACTGTAAATGTGTGGGTTTATTTCTGGGCTCTCTATTCTATTCCATTAGTGTATGTTTCTGTTTTTATGCAAGTACCATAGTTACTATAGCTCTGTAGTATTTTTTAAAGTCAGGTAGTGTTATGCCTTCAGCTTTGTTCTTTGTGCTCAAAATTGCTTTGCTATTTGGGGTCTTTTATGATTCCATGTGAAATTTAGAATTTTTTTCTATTTCTGTGAAAAATGTCATTGAAATTTTTATAAGGATTGCATTGAATCTGTAGATTACTTTGGTTAGTATGGATGCTTAAACAATATTAAATCTTTCAAACTATGAACATAGGATATATGTCCATTTATTTGTGTCTTCTTCAATTTCTTTCATTAATGTTTTATAGTTTCCAGTGTAAGGGTATTTCACCCCTTTGGTTACATTTATTCCTAAATATTTTTCTGTGTAGTTATTGTGAATGGGATTGTTTTCTTGATTTCTTTTTCAGAGAATTTGTTGTTAATGTATAGAAATGCTACTGATTTTTGTTTTTTGGCAGCTGGACAGTATGGGGACATGAACCCTTCACCTTGGTGTTACAAGGCCTTGGGCTAACCAACTGAGCTAAACAGCCAGCCCAGACCTTGGTTTTATAACACCACACTGTAACCAACTGAACGAACTGGCCAGCCCTGAAATGCTACTCATTTTTGTATGTTGATTTTGTGTCTTGGCACCTCACTAAGGGTGTTTATTCTAACAATTTCTGGTAGAGACCTTAGGGTTTTTTATGTATAAGATCATGTTATCTGCAAGCAGGAACAATTTAACTTCTTCCTTTTCAATTTGGATGCCTTTTATTTCTTTCTCTTGCTTAATTGCTCTGGCTAGGACTTCAGCACTATGTTCAACAGAAGTGGTGGGAGTAGCCATTCTTGTCTTGTTCCTGATTTTAAAGGAAGAACTTTCAATTTCTTTTTTTTTTTTTTTAAAGATGACCGGTAAGGGGATCTTAACCCTTGACTTGGTGTTGTCAGCACCACGCTCACCCAGTGAGCGAACCGGCCATCCCTATATGGGATCCGAACCCATGGCCTTGGTGTTATCAGCACTGCACTCTCCCGAGTGAGCCACAGGCCGGCCCAGAACTTTCAATTTCTTACCATTGAATATAATGTTAGCTGTATGCTTGTCATACATGGCCTCTATTTTGTTGAGGTATATTCCTTATATAAATAATTTGTTGATAGTTTTTATCATGAAAGGATGTTGAATTTTGTCAAATGTTTTTTTACGTGTCTACTGTAATGATCATATGGTTTTTGTTCTTCATTCTCTTAATGTGGTTTATCACATTTATGGATTTGCGTATGCTGCATCCTTTTATCCCTGGGATAACCCCCATTTGATCATGGTGAATAATCCTTTTAATGTGGTATTCAATTTGGTTTGCTAGTATTTTGTTGAGGAATTTTGCATCTATGCTCTTCAGGGACATTGGCCTTTAATTTTCTTTTCTTGTGGTGTTCTTGTCTACTTTGGGGTTATGCTGACCTTGTAAAATTAGTTTGGAAGTATTCCCTTTTCAGTTTTTGGAAGAGCGTGAGAAGGTTTGGTATTAGTTCTTTAAATGTTTGGTAGTATTAGCAGTGAAGTCATCAGGTCCTATGCTTTTTTTGATAGTAGTTTTTTTTATTATTGATTCAATCTCCTTACTCATTATTGGTCTGTTTAGATTTTCTATTTCTTCAGGTTCAGTCTCAGTAGGCTCTATGTGTCTAGGGATTTATCCATTTCTTCCAGGTTATCCAATTTGTCAGTGTATAATTGTTAATAGTAGTCTCTTATGATCCTTAGTATTTCTGCAGTATCAGTTGTAATGTCTCCTCTTTTATTTCTTATTTTATTTGAGTCTTCTCTTTTTTTTTCTTAGTCTAGCTAAAGGTTTGTTGATTTTGTTTATGTTTTCATAAAACTAACTCTTAATTTTGCTGATCTTTTCTATTGTTTTTCTGTTCTCTGTTTCATTTATGTCTGCTCTGATTTTTATTATTTCTTTCTTTCTACTAAATTTGGGCTTAGTTTGTTCTTAGTTCCTTGAAGTGTAACATTAAGTTGTTTATTTGAGATCTTTCTTCTTTATTGATGTAGATGGTTATCACTATAAACTTCTCTCTTAGAACTACTTTTGCTGCATCTCATAAGTTTTGTGTTTCCATTTTTATGTTTATGTTTCCATTTTATGTTTATGTTGTGTTTCCATTTTTGTTTGTCTCAAGGTATTTTAAAATTTCTCTGTTAATTTCTTCCTTGACTCATTGGTTGTTAAGGAGCAGGAGCATATTGTTTAATTTCCATGTACTTGTGGATTTTTGGAAATTCCTCCTGTTGTTGATTTCTACTTTTATATCATTGTGGTCAGAAAAGATACTTGACATGATTTCAATCTTCTTAAATTTGTTAGGACTTGTTTTGTGGCTTAATATATGATCTGTCCTGGAGAATATTCCATGTACCCTTGAGAAGAATGTGTATTCTGCTGTTATTGGATGGAATGATCTGTATATGTCTTTTAGATCTAGCTTAAGTAAAATGTTTACTTATTAATTTTCTGTCTGGATGATCTGTTCATTGCTGAAAGTGGGGTATGAAGTCCCCTACTGTTATTTTGTTACAAACTATCTCTCCCTTCAGATCTATTAATACTTGCTTTATATATTTAGGTGCTTTGATGTTGGATACATATATATTTACAATTATTATACCCTCTTGATAAATTGACATCTTTATCACTACATAATGACTGTCTTTGTCTTATTTTGCAGTTTCTGACTTAAAGCCTATTTTATCTGATGTAAGCATAGCTACTCATGCTCTCTTTTGGTTTCCATTTGCATGGAATATCTTTTCCATCCCTTCACTTTCAGTCTATGTGTGTCCTTAAAGGTGAAGTGAGTCTCTTGTAGGCAGCAACATAATTTTGATGGGTTAAATTTCTCAAATGAAAACTATATTCCATCAGTATCAAACACCAAAGTACAAGATGACACATGCAAGTTATACAATTACCACAAAACTTATGCTAAACCAAACAAAAAAGTATTGATACCATGGGTTTAATTTACATTTTCTACTTTTCTATACTTGTTTTTACATCTTCCCAGGGTTGCAAAGTCATTTTACCAGTTTTGGAGAGCAGAAATATAACCTCAGAATTGCTGAAGTCACTTCATTTAATATTCAGTACTGTGTCAGATTATAGAGTTGAGCTATAGTCAGAGGCTCTGGACTGGGACATGGGTCCAGGGTGCTACTTACAGGAAGATTCCACTTTATTTCATGGCAACACATTAAAACCATTTTTGCTTTGGTGACAAGGGATCCCAAAGTCCATGACTTTTTTCATTAGGATTTAGAGTAAGTTCTGATTTAGTGTAAGTTTTAAGAGTCTTCTTGATGTTCCTTAAGTTTCACTCTTACCCAATTTTTTATTTCAGTCTTCTACATAATTTCATATGGCCTGATTAGGTTAGTTTAAATTAGCATTTCTTATTTGAATTACCACCAATATCATCCTTACCTTATTTACACTGAAGAGATTCTGTGGCTTCTTTATATGTTCCCTAGAGGTCTCATAAACCACCATTTTATAGACATTTTATTGACATTCTCTCTTTTATTGACAAACTACACGATTACCCTTTACACTTTAAGTTTGGATTTTTAAAGTAAAAACTAATACAGCAATTTGTATTTTTCATCTGTAATAAGCACAAAGCAGTAAAACTAATACTAACACAATAAAAACAAGGTAAATAATAAAATCTACTATTAACACACCCTAATAGAGACACTCTTTTTTTTTTATGTGACCGGTAAGGGGATGGCAACCCTTGGCTTGGTGTTGCCCGCACCACACTCAGCTAGTGAGCGCACCAGCCATCCCTATATAGGATCTGAACCCACGGCAGGAGTGCTGCTGTGCTCCCAGCGCCGCACTCTCCCAAGTGAGCCATGGGGCCGGCCCTAGAGACACTCTTTTATGTGTGATTTAAAACTACCTTTGATACGCTTTTTTTTGTTGTTGTTTGTTTGTTTTTTAAAGATGACCGGTAAGGGGATCTCAACCCTTGACTTGGTGTTGTCAGCGCCACGCTCACCCAGTGAGCTAACCAACCATCCCTACACGGGTTCTAAACCCACTGCCTTGGTGTTATCAGCACCACACTCTCCTGAGTGAGCCACAGGCCTGCCCCAATACACTGTTGTTAACTTTTCCCTTTCAGAGTATATTGATGCACTCACAGCTCTTTAGAGATGAAGATTATTTTGGGGCTGGCTTGTTAGTTAAGTTGATTAGAATGCAGCCTTATAATGCCAAGGTCACAGGTTCAGATCCCCCTACTGGCCAGCTATGGAAACAAAATATTTCAATAAAGTACAATTATTATTCTTTTGCTAATGCATATATGATCACAGTTTGGCCAGAGAGATCCCGTTAGCTAGTTCCTGTGCCTATTCATCCATACTGCTGAATTTTTGTTCTGGCAAAAAGATGTTCAATCCCCATTGTAAAATTTCCTTGCATGGAGAAAAGAAATCAGAAACTTTCCAAGGATTCCTGGTTCCTTACAGTGGTGAATAGTATTAAAAGACCAAACTTTGCGTATTGGGATGCACGTTAGATTGTTTCCACACTGGTGGAAGCTAGTATGGCGCCACAGCAAGAGCAATTCAGTGACAAAGCTAGAAACATAGAACAGTATTTCCCCCTGTGAGAAATACTAGAAATACTATACAGTTGTTAAGAACATTGAGGTAAAGGACTCTTTCTGGAGCACAGCGTTCTGGGAACCTGAATGGGGCTCCCTTCACTTGCATTTCCAACTCCAAGCTAAAAGCAGCTGGGTAAGGTGTTGGGCTTTATTGGGAAGTGATGAATCATGAGAGAAGCTCAGCATTCCCTGGAGAATACCAATATTAGTGTGCTAAAAATGAGCTGAAAGAGTAAACTACCTTTGTTTTCTCTGTCCCTGAGGCTAGATGACCACAGGGCAAGTGGAGAACTGAGAAACTTCCTTCAAGTAATTCATAGAACTGCTAGTCTACCTGACCACTAGCCACAAGTCCAGACGTTTCTTCATCTTTTACCAACTTATGGGATTTCCACCATTTAACGTTTCTCAGTTAGCAGACCTAAAGCTCAATGATAAAAAAGAGGAAAAGAATAGCCCTTCTAAGGCACCCAAAAGGAGAAAGGCCAGGCAGAACAAGTGGTTTTCATAATGATGAAACTAAACTTCTGGAAAAGACAAATAAAAATCTGAAATAATAAACAAACAATAAAAGAACATTTAAAAAGATTCAAGCACAGCACTTATAAATAATTTTTCAATTAGAAATTTCAGTAGACCTTTTTAATAAATGGTGCTGGAGCAATTAGACATCTATAGGCAAAAAAAAAATAATAAACGTAAATTTCATAGCAAAACATAACTCAAAAATTGATGACAGACTTAAAATATAAAACTTTTAGAAAAACTGAAGGAGAAAATCTTTAAGGTCTAGTACTAGGCAAAGAGTTCTTAGGCTTGACAATAAAAACACAAGCTGTAAAGGAAAAGTAATTACTAAGTGAGCTTCATCAAAATTAAAAACTTTCACTATGCATAAGACCTTGTGAAGAGAATGAAAGACAAGCTACAGACTGGGAGAAAATACTTACACACCACAAAAAACTCATATCTAGAATATATGGAGAACTCTTAAAACTCGATAGGAAAAAACCAAAAAATCCAATTAGAAAGTAGGAAAAAGACATTTAAAAAAAACCCTTTCATTAAGGAGGATATACAGCAGGAAAATAAACAAATGAAAAGATATTCAACATCATTAACTATTAGGGAAATGCAAATCAAAAACACAGTCAGCAGGCCGGGCCGGTGGCGCACTGCTACAGTGCGCCGCTTGGGAAGCGTGGTAGCGCTCCCACCGAGGGTTCGGATCCCACATGCGGACCGGCCGCTCACTGGCTGAGCGAGGTGCGGGAGCAACACCGAGGGTTGCGATCCCGTTGCCGGTCCCGGTCCGGTATGGGCGCGACACTGAGGGTTGCGATCCGTTGCCGGTCACGAAAAAAGACAAAAAGGAAAGAAAAAAAAAAAAACCACAGTCAGCTATCACTGCACACGTTTTAGAATGGTGAAAATAAAAGAAAACAGTGATGACATCAACTGCTGGTGAGAAAATTTGATCACTCATACATTGCTGGTGGGAATATAAAATGGTTCAGTTACTTTGGAAAATATTCTAGCAGTTTCTTTAAAAACTAAACATGCAACTACCACACAACCTAGCAATTGTACTCCCAGGCATTTATCCCAGAGAAATGAAGACTTATGTTCACACACAAAAAACTGTACACATGTTCACAGCAGCTTTGTTTGTCATATTCCCAAACTGGAAACAACACAGATGTCCTTCAGTGGGTGAATGGTTAAACAAACTGAGGTACTAAACTATATGAAATTGAGATTTGAAAAATAGGAAAAGTAAAGTAGGAGCAGAA
>NW_007734681.1:2432-11391 GCF_000696425.1 Galeopterus variegatus | reverse complement strand
GAGGTACTAAACTATATGAAATTGAGATTTGAAAAATAGGAAAAGTAAAGTAGGAGCAGAAGAAAAAGAAGAGGATACAGGGGAATGAAAGTACTCTATGGGTCTCATTTTATCGGCATGAAAGGATACTGTTTTGGGGGGGAAATAAAACACCTTACTGGAGGAAATTGGGGATATATAAAGCACTAGCAGGATAAAGAGAATTATACGATGATCAAACACACAATTATAAATGTGTGTGTGGGTATACACACATATATATTTTTAAGCAATACTAATAAACCTGTATGCAACAAGCAACATATTGGTTAAATACATAAACACAGTCAGAAATGCAAGGAAAGATTTATAACAACACAATGCATACATAGCTTTTAGATTTGAACAGCTCTACTGAATAAAAATAAGTAGGTGTAAATTTAAGCAACTTTATGAAGACCTATATGGTAAACTGACACTCTTGCTGCACCTATTTAAATAATCAGGCCAAACCTAATGAATATCATGATCAAGAATAATTTTTCTTTGAGATTGTTTTGATGACAAGATGGGAGACTATAAGAAAAAATTTTGTTTCAGTGGAAAGCCAGGTATTGTTTAGAGGACATCTTTCTGGTTTATTTCATTCTATAGGGACTTTGTGCTTTTCATTATCTTTGCACAATTTTATACTCTGTAACTTATAAATAACTGATAATAGCACAATTAATTCTTGCATCATAGACATACATTATAGATATGGTAAATAATTTTCCTCTTCTCCCTCACCTCTCTACCCTATGGAAAAAGCCAATTTCATACACATTTGCATATTCATTTTACTATTCCTGATCTATATATGTGCCTGCTCTTTGGATTCTCCTTTGAACCAGTTGTAACATCTTCCTGGTTTCCTTATTATTTAATGAGTTAAACAAATTACTTGAAATGTGTTCATTTTATATGAGAGTCATGATTTTACCTTTTTTTCTCCTAATTATCCTTTAACATAGGAATATAAAAGAGTTGAACTAAACTTAATTTAGCTGACAGCTAAGTACAGAACTTTATACACACTGGATATACACAGAATAGTTGCAAAAATTGATGTTACTTGACATAGAAATATTTATAATGTTAAAAAAAGTAGAGTTTAAAAAAATTTATAGCTCATATTCTCTGATCATAATACCCCCCCCAAATCATTTTTTATCCCCCAAATTATTTACACTTATTTCTACCATAACTACTGAAATCATAATCCCTCCCTCGAACAATAACTAAACCCATCCTTTTAGTTTATAATTTTATGTGTCATTATTTTATTATTGAAATAATAATGCTAAAGTTTCTAGCTTATTGATGGTCTTCCTGGTGCCATTCGTGGAGCTGAGGGATGTATGGATAACATCCAAACCTCCCTATCTCAGTTCTGGGTACCCAAGTATACTCTACACAAGTGTAGAAGTTATGCTATCATCATGCTAATAAACAGGGATTCTTTGGAGCATTGCTGGGCTATTTGCGCATAAAGAACCTGACACTGGTAAGAAAAAAAAATGCCTGTAAGCTGGGCAGTTAGTTACCAAAAACTCTTATTTTGCATTTCTCAGTAGTTGAGCAGTATTTCACACAACAATCTGTCCTTTCTGGGCTTAGGCACCTTTTTGGCTTAGGATTCCTTCTCAGTCCACATTTTCCTGATATGGGTGGTGTCTCTAACTTTAGATATAGCTTGATAGCTTCCCTTGCCTATTAACTCCACCCCCCCCACCCTCTTTTATGCTCTGCTCCTAAATACCTGTTTTCTTCTATTTCCGCAATAAAACTCCTGATCACCGTCTGGGAAAGCAAACCCACATCATTAGAACATGAAAAAGAGATATTTTCATTCAGTCCAGAAAAATGTTGCCTTCCAACTTTACCCCATTTCTGCCATAAAAATGGGCTGAAAGAAAGGAAAATAAAAAAGGATGCTAATTTTTTCAGTGTTAAAATATCCCATCCTGCTCTAAGAATGAAGTATGGGTTAATTTGTTATCCAATTTTATTCCTGCAACCCTCTGAGGATGAGTATTATTGTCCCATTTTACAAAAGAGAAAATTGAGGGCCGGGCAGACTAAGAGATTTACCTTAATCAGAGACCAGAACATTTGCTTTGAGAATACTAATCCAGAGGTTTTGTTTTTTAATACGAATTTTTTATTTTTATTTTAAAAATTTATTTGTTTTTATTTTTTGGTGGCTGGTTGGTATGGGGATCTGAACCTTTGACCTATAATTCAGAGTTCTTGATCCTCTACCTCACTGTCTTGCAAAGCCCATTGCTGAGTCACTATTTCAAAAACAGGAAGAGCATTTGGGAATGACTAACCAGTTGGGCATTCATTTTAAGTCTCTTTTTTTCCTAGTAAAGGGGAGAGATACTAAGCTACCAACAGACATTCACCTGATTTCCCTTGTGATTGTGGCTTACAACTGTGGGATGGTCCATGGCTATAGAACAAGATGCTTTCAGCATGGTGACAACTGATCTAAATGGAGACCAAACTTTGACCTCTTTAGTACCAATGTCTAACCATACATGAGAATCTATTTTAATATCACCCGATTAACTCACATCAAAATAGCTGCTTTGACTTTTAGGGCCACTTATTTTCCCTGCTTTTCAGGAAGATAGAATGAAGATTTATATGACTGAAGTGTCAACACAATAGATTCATGCCTACTTATTCCTACTATAGAACACTCTGAGACCAAGATTTCAACCCTTCACAAATAAATGCATGCTGGGTCCTCCTACACCTCAGTCACCACACACATAAGCACACCTGTTTCCTCTGAATCAGCTCCTACTCTCCTATAATACCTTGGCTCCAAATCAATCTTTTGCATAATTCAATTCTATCCTGGTGACAAAAGCATAATTGGAAGATATGTTTAGCCCAGAACTAGAGCAGTTGCTATTGACATTGGTAGAAGTAGCGCTTGTGCTCAGCTCACTGCTCTAATTCTAGCACACCAAAGGGGAATAGTTTCTAATTAGAGGGAGTAGAACTAACAGAGCATGAGATACAGGAGATCTGTGTTGTAGCTATGACATCACACAAGTTGTTTTAATGTCTGTGCTTCAGTATTAAGAAACTTCAACTAGGTGATCATCAAAGTTAGTTCTAGCCCCAATACTCCAAATTGTTGAGATTCCATAAAATCTAAACTGAATAATGCTATTTTTAAAAAAATTGTTCACTTATTTTCTGTCTATCTATTAAGGAAAAGAACTAGTTGTGAAATCAGCATTACTTGGCTAGAGCATGCTGCTGATAATATCAAGGTCAAGAGTTTGGATTCCCACACCAGCCAGCCACCAAAAACAAACAAACAAACAAACAAAAAAAACCCAGTATGAAAAGCTCTCTAATTTAACATTTTTTTTTCACTCAGTGTCCAGTCAGTGGATATATGTGGAATATGCCAATATTTATATATAAAGCAAATATATTTCACAGGGCCTAGTTTCTTGTAGTTTCAGGTTTAGCCTAACTTCTTAAAAGTACATATAAAATGTTGACTTTACAAAGGACTGGGAATTTTCCCCAGGCTATAGTCTCTGTTGTAAGATAAAGAATTGCAGCACAGCAAGGTTTCTGGCTCAAGGACAGACAAGTCACTGATTAATGTGTAAAGATACTTGGAAATTTCTGTAGGGAGACAGAATGTTTGCTAAGATCAAGCTTTTGTTGGTGGATCGACTTAACCTCTTGCAAATTGCATTATGGAATGTCACCTTGCTTGTTTTACTGAATGTTACCAGCCTCTATTGTTAAACTTGTTAAACCATTACCCCACCTCTGTTCTTTTTCTGTAACTTCCTGGTCTGGTGAATAAATGCGGGCGAGAACCCCAGTTCTTGGTTAATTTCCCAAAAAGAAGAAATGCCTCTCTCTTGAGGATTCCAGGAGATTAACCCCTTCAGTGCTTCTCACTGCTCAGAAGAAATGGGCTTTGAGTAATCCTTTGCGGCTCCATCACCCAGGGGAAGAGGAGTGACAAATCCGTGGGAAGCAAAACAACAGATATTTGTAAACTTTCTAATCCAGAAACCTATGTGCCTTCAAGGTAGTACCATCCCAACTCTACTTGGAATGAAATGTTTTCATCAATGCATGATTTTCCCCAGCCAGTTTGAACTAAAATTGTTCTCATACCCTGCCCCTCATTCATTCTTCCCCCTCTATGTTTTGTTTTATTTATTTATTTATTGGCTGGCTGGCACTGGGATCTGGACCCTTGACCTTGGTGCTGAAAGGTGGTGCTCTAACTAACTGAGCCAACCAGCCAGCGCTTCCCCCCTCTATTTTTAATCTAAAGGTTCATGATAAAATTTAACCTCACCAAGGAATAGATCCAGGATTTGAGGGGTCCACTTTAAGAAAAAGAATATAAAATTACAAATGAAAACAGCTAGGTCCCAGCATAGGGCCTTGGCAAGGAAATTTAAGCTTCATTAGCTTTATGGTAAATCACCTCTGTTTCCAACATCTGAAAGAGTTTAAATACAGCCCATTAGTTGTACAAAAACAATGTTACTATGAGGTAAAACACAAACACACACACAACCCCCCCCACACACACACAGAGTCCAGAAGATGGCACATTACTTTTCCCATTGAGTTGAGCCTCTTGGCTTTCTGATCTGCTTCCCTCTTCTCTCTTTCCCTCTCTGCCCCCTTCCCCCGCAGTCTTTTCTACCCCTCTTTAATTTTAATTGCCTAGAATCTTAGTATAGTGGTTGAGGTGGAATTGCTGGGCTTATTTTCTAGTTCTTAGTTGTGTTAAAGATAGATGAAACTTTAGAAAATCATAGTAATATGCAAACACAAGGCACTCAATAATTCAATGGCAAATTAATTCAATTTATAAATCAACACAGAATCAACATCCTTAAAAATATATTCAGGCTCCAGAAATGGGTTGAAACAAACAGCATGACATTTAACAAGGATTAAATGTGATGGCCTGGATTTAGGTTCCAAAATATTAAATAATTACGTGGAGTAAAGGTAATACAATTCATGTTAGTCACAAGCTTGATTAAAACCTTTATCGAAACTTGCTCCTAAAAGAGACAGTCTCCTTTTAAAAAAATGCAATCAAATATCAAGAACACTATTAGAAAAAAAGTCTCTCACACAAAAAATGACATGTGGGTATGGAACAACATATTTTACACATAGATATCTATGGAAAATAAGAAAAATATATATCCCCAACAATTGTTGAAAAAATGATTAAAAATTTAGAGGGTTGGAGGCTATATGAAAATGTGTAGGTGCTACAGAACAAATGTTTATGTCCCCCCAAAATTCATATGTCAAAACCTAATCCCCAATGTGATAGTATTTGGAGGTGGGGCCTTTCATTAGGTCATGAATGAGATTACTGCCCTATAGAAGAGTCCCTAGAGAGTTCGCCCACTCCTGTCACTTGAGAACAGAGCAAGAAAAGGGCAGTCTGTGACTCAGGAAGTGGGCCCTCTTCAGACACCATATCTGCCAGTGCCTTAATCTTGAACTTCCCAGCCTCCAAAACTGTGAGAAAAAAATGTTTGTTGTTTATAAGCCACCCAGTCTATTGTACTTTATTACAGCAGCCCAAATGGACTAAGACAGTGATTCTGATGTTATTATTATAACCTGAGTAATTGGGTTGCCATTTGCTGAGATGGAAAAGACTAGTAAGTTTAAACATAGAAAAAGAAGGGCCGGCCCGGTGGTGCACTGGATAGTGCGCCGCTTGGGAAGCACGGCGGCGCTCCCGCCAGAGGGTTCGGATCCCACGTACAGACCGGTTCCTGCTCACTGGCTGAGCGAGGCGCGGGAGCAACACCGAGGGTTGCGATCCCGTTGCCGGTCCCCGGTCCGGTACGGGGGCGACACTGAGGGTTGCGATCCGTTGCCGGACACGGAAAAAGACAAAAGACAAAAAAAAACATAGAAAAAGAATCAAGAATTCTATTTTGAACATGTTATGTCTTAAATATCTATTAGACTTTAAAATACAGATGTTAAATAGGAAGCTATGTATGCATATCTGAAGCCCAGGGAAGAACAGGGATATATCTATTGACTTGGGAATTATCAGTGTTTCAGATATCATCCTATTAATTCCCTCCAAAATTTTCTTGGTCTCTGATTTAATTTCTCCAGAGCACAAACTCATAGTCTCCTGTTTAGAGGTTGGGAGTGTAGTAAGAGGGGAGTCATTCACTCGACTATGTGTAAAGGGGAACCCAAAGGCCTAAATACTCATTCTACAAACTCTCAACCAAATCCTATTTTCGGCCCCCACCTTCTGAAGTGCCTGGTAGCTACTTGTCCTGAGCCTCTGATAAGTTCTTTAAAGTGAATCAGATTGCTTCTCATTGGAATTTCCTCCCTACAGCCTGTAACTACTATTAACTATTATTCTTCCAGTCTTTCAGTCTTACAAAGATTTGTTGAAATCTCATCTGCTGGAACTCTGCTTTCAGCCGAGATGGAGAGACCTGTACTGAATTTATCCTCCTGCCTAAGAGAACTAGAAAGCCGGACAAAATGCATAAGCAATTTTCAGACAATGGATAAGAGGCAGTACAGGACTGTGATTCCCTGAAGGAAGGGAAAGCACAAGGTGAGCCCTACAACTGAACCAGCCTACTGTCTGGAGGCAGTTTCCGGGCTGTAGCGCAGGTAAAGGGAACCTAGACAGAGCATGGCTGACTGGTTGAGTTGAGAAGATAGATACCAGAGTTAAGGGACGCCATTAGAATTTGTAGGACAGGGTATTAGAGAGGACAGAGCTTTACAGAGAGAGGTCTAGAAACCTGGAAAGGTGTTTCCTCAAGTCTCTGGCTGAGTTTTAGGTTGTGCATGCATGAGAAGAATATAACAAGGATCATGAAAATAATCTCTGGAAAGGAGTAGACAGAGCAATTCCTAGACCTCACACAGAGCTGGAAATAAATTATTCATGTTCCATGAGTCACAGTGGAAGGACGTTGGAATATACAGGATATCAGATTATTGCCCTAATTATGGGATTAAAATAGGCCACGATAAAAAGCTGTTTTTTACCAACACTAATAATTTTAAAATAAAATTTCAAAAGGATCTAATTTCTTTCTTTTTTTTTTTTCTCCTTTTTTGTGACCGGTAAGGGGATCGCAACCCTTGGCTTGGTGCACTCCCAGCGCCACTGTGCTCCCAGCGCCACTGTGCTCCCAGTGCCGCACTCTCCCGAGTGAGCCACGGGGTCGACCCAAAAGGATCTAATTTCTATTACTCAATTGCACACTATTTAAAGGAATTCAACAAAATTCAGTAACCAACAATGTAAAATTGACAATGTTTGGCATCCAATCCAAAATTATCAAGCATGTACACTTAAATATAAATCTTCAGCAAAATAGTGAAATTAACCACTTTAATTTAGGAGCCAGTGTTTTTCTCTTCCCCATGTATGACAGTTGTACATACTCAGATGAGTACAATAAAATCAGCTGAACTATAAGTTTAGAATAGAACTGAGGGATAATTTTGCAGAGCAACTTTGTATGCCAGTTACCGTACATTGTTGGTATAAACTTCAAAAGCAACAACACGCACACATAACTTACCCATGTACACACGTGTAAGTAGGAAAAATGACTAAAGGGATCAGTACGTCAGGTTTGGTGATCGTCAAATACAGTGAAGCTTTATTAACTTGGAATTTGTAATCCTTCAACTAGAACTAAGTAGAACCCATCTTTCTAAAGAGAGTTGGTAGCATAAATGGGATTATAAATGGTATACATTCAGAGTATATGTATACTATGACTCTGGTATTTACACAATGTTCAAATCTGTGCAAATGTAGTTTCATATATCCTATGGATTACTAATGTAGTCTTGCTTGATTGTATAAATTTTTAGGTTTAAGTATACATATTTATTGGTTTATAAATAAATGATTAAACACTTGAAATGTAAAATACAGTCCTCTATGAAAAATACATTGAAATGTAAAATGTAGTCCTCTATGAAAAATACATTGAATGGGATTAAAAGAAGATCAGACACTGCAGTATAAAAGATCAGTGAATTTGAAGACACAGTATTAGAAACTATTCAAAATGAAGCACAAAGTGAAAACAGAGTATCAGTTTATAAATAAGAATACAAAACAGTCAACCTGTGTGTAATTGCAGGCAGGCAGCATTAACAAAATAATAGCCACATTTTTTCCAAATGTGAATAAATACATCAAAAAGCTCAAAGAACAACAAGCAGAATATACATAAAGAAAACCATAACAAGGCACATCATATTCAGATTTCTGAAGTCTGTGCTGAAGAGAACAACTTAAAAGCAGCTGGAGAAAAAGAACACATTACAGAGAGAAAAACAAAACTAAGAATTAAAACAGACTTCTCATCAGAAACTATGGAAGTCAGCACAAAATCGAAAGGCACTTTAAAGTTTGAAAGGAAAAAATTTGTCAATCTAAAATTCCTTATCCAACAAACATCTTTCAAAATTAAAGGCAAAATAAAGACTTTTTCAGGAGGATAAAAACTAAGCAAATAGTTGGGTTTTTTTGTCACCAACACAAATAGCACATTTTAATATAACCCATACGGTGAAGAAGAAAACAAAAGGGAAATAAGGAAATATCTTGAACTAAATGAAAATGGGAATGCAATAAAAACTAGTAAGATACAGGTGAAGCAGTACTTAGACGGAAATTTATAGCATTAATGCTTTCAGCAGAAAAGAAGAAAAGTCTCAGACCAATGACCTAAACTTCCTCTTTAAAGAACTAGAAAAAGAAGAGTAAATTACATTCAACGTAAGCAGAAAAAAGGAAATAATAAAAATAAGGGCAAAAATTAATGAAATAGAAAATAGAAAAAAAAAAAAAAAAAAAAAAAAAAAAAAAAAAAAAAAAAAAAAAAAA
>NW_007734681.1:0-1503 GCF_000696425.1 Galeopterus variegatus | reverse complement strand
TGTTATCAGCACCGCACTCTCCCGAGTGAGCCACAGGCCGGCCCCTATCTAAATTATTTTTTATGGAATTTCCTACCCCATCATTAGAAGTTGAATTCACTAGTATTCTTCCTCTAGTATGAATATTAGGCCTCTTTTCCTTACATTCTCGATTCACTAATCTTTTATCCTGCAGTGTCTGATCTGCTTTTAATCTCATCCAATGTATTTTTCATTTCAGACTTTTCCTATTCAATTCTCAATGTTCTATTTAGGACTTTTTTATATCTTCCCTTTCTCTACTTACCATAGTCATGTTCTCCTCTACACTGGTGCACATATGTTGTGCATCTATAACGTATGTTTTAAAGAACTTGTCAGATAGAAAAAAAAAGAAGTAAAGAAAACTAATCACCTGTAGGGATGGCATATATCTTCAAGCTATGGTATTCAGGTTTCTTTTATCATCTAAATGACTGTTTCCAAATAATTCTGCATGCTAAAAACTCAGATTCAAAAGTCCCCAAGTGAATGACACATACAGTTTAGAAACCAGGACTCAATTATAAGTTGTCGTGTCTGGGTGTGGGATGGCTGGGTCTCCCAATCGTATTTTTCTAGTTGCTATTATAAAAATGTTACATTTTATTTGAGGAGAACAAAATATCCACATGATGGCACTATAACCTACAAAATAAGAGATTGTCAATTTACATAGACGAAGAACTTGATAAATTCTAGTTAGAGTACTTGTTATTAATAAAGCATGCTTAAAAATAAGGCATTTTATATACAGGGTAATATGGATAATTCCCTTATGTTTTACAGAGACATACTGGTTCATCCGTCATCTCTCTTTCCAAGTGCATTTTTCCTCATGGCTCATTTAATAACAGCATCTTAGTCCTCATCTTTTTAGAAAACAGTTATTAAACATCTTTAGTACATGGCATTGAACTATGTAAATCAAATAAAAGCAAACAGATATTTTAAAACCTAACATGAGCACATGACTGTGTTGGGAGATATTTAATGCATTCGCTACCATGTAATGTCTTCCTATAGGTGATTCTAAGGGGGCATTCAGGAGCTATTAAGGAAAAAGTGTTAAATGAGACAGATGCCATCACAGAGTTTATATTCTGGCAGGGAGATAGGCTATAAATACATGTGTACCTAATTACTTAAATGCAATTATGATGAGTGCTACAAAAGAGAAGTCTAAGTAAAATAAAAGCATATAAGTGGTTAAAGGAGCTTAATCCAATCTGGAAAATTGAGGGAAGCTTCATTGAAGAAGAGAAAGGAATCACGCTCTGAAAAATGAATAGAAAATTAACTAAAAAAAGGAAGGGATACTGGGGGAGTGGGAGGGTGGTTGGAGAGAGGTTGGGTGGGGGACATGGGGAACAATTGCAATTTGAAGTGATGGGCATGCTGATAGTATCGAGTTGATCATCACAGCTCGGGCACAGGTGCTGAAGGTCAGCTCTGTGCCCCATGAATATGTATAATCAATAAAAA
>NW_007734680.1:88811-89054 GCF_000696425.1 Galeopterus variegatus | reverse complement strand
TTTGCCATAGCTTCTTAGAGAAATAACCAGGTGTACCGGTCAACCGAAAGTTACAGGTAGATAGCAAAAATAAATTCTGGTGTTCTAGGCTGATGAGAGCTAATGATAATATATTGTGTATTTCTAAATACTTAAAAAAAAGAGGATCTTGACAGCAATCACCACAAAGAAAATATGTGTTTAGGTGATGCTATCTACCTGAAGTGAATCATTGTACAATTTATGCATGTACTGAAACAACAC
>NW_007734680.1:85674-88225 GCF_000696425.1 Galeopterus variegatus | reverse complement strand
CTTCCTCGTTAACACATTTAACACATAGATTATTTAGGAGTGTGTTGTTTAAATTCAAAATATTTGGAAACTTTCCAGATATCTTTCAGTTATTTATTTCTATTTTAATTCCGTTATCGTCAAAGAACATTCTTTTTCTGATTTCAATTATTTTAAGTTTGTTAAGATTTCATGATTATGGTTTGTAACGTGGTCTATCCTGGTAAATGCACTGGGTGCCCTTGAAAAGGGCGTGTATTCTGTTGCCTTTAGGTGGTGTTTGTAAATTAGGCCAAAATGGTTAATACTGTTGTCCGGGTCTCCTTTTCTACTCATCTTCCTCCTGCTTCTTCTTTGAGTCCACTTGTCTGTATGTGATGATCGGGAGGGGATCGTTGAAGCTTCCAACTACAGCTGTAGATTTATCTACTTCTCCTGTCAGTGATAGCAGATTTTGCTTCTTGCATTTTAATGCTTTTTGTTTGTTTGGTTGTTTTTTTTCCTTGTTGCTGATTTATTCTTTTATATGTGTATACCTTAAGAATTTTTATACCTTCTTGATTAACTCACTTTTATCACGTGTAGAACCCTAATCATTCTGGTAATATTCCTTGATCTAAAGTCTAATTTGTGTGATATTAATGTAATCACACATGCTTCCTTTTGATTGGTGCTTGCATATTTTTATATTTTTTAATACTTTCAATTTTAACTTATTTGTATCATTATGTTGAAAGTGGATCTCTTACAGATAGCAAATGCATGGGTATTGCTTTTTTATCCAACATGATAATCTCCATGTTTTAATTGGTATGTGTTTACCATTTGTAATTAATATAATTGTTGACATCATTTGATTACAGTCGTTCTTATTGTGCATTGTTTTCATTTGTTTAATCTATTCACTGTCCCTTTTTCCTTCTTTTTATGTCTGCTTTTGAAATAATTGAATTTTTTATGATTCTAATTTATTTTCACTATAGGCTTCTTATTTACATCTGTTTTTTAAATTTTTTTCTATTGTTCACCATAAATTTACAATATAAATCTTTACTTAATCAGAGTCTATCTTCAAATAATATCATATGATTCATTTGTAGTATAACTTTGTAGCAATATTTTGTGCTATTATATTTTATGTTTACATATTCTATAAACCCATAATACATTAATATTTTTGTTTAAACAGTTGATTATCCTTTACAGTTATTAAAAATTAGAAAATTGTCTTTTATGTCTACTTTTATTTTTAATCATTTCCAGATACCTTAATTTTTTGTGTTATTCTAAGTTTATTTCTGGTTTCACATTCCTTCTTTTTGAAGAATTTTTTTCAATATTTCTAATAGCACAATTTTGCTGGAATAAATTCTCTCAGTTATTTCTTATCTTAAAATGTCTTTACTTTTTATTCATTTTTGACAAATATTTCCCTTGGGTATAGAGTTCTGACTTTACAGTTTTGATTCTTGGTTTTTGTTCATTTTATTTTCACCACTTTAAAAATGTCATTCCTTGCCATCTGGCTTGCATAATTTCTGATGAAAATCTGCTGTAAATTTTGTCTTTGTTCTCTACATGAACCCCCTCATCCTTTGTTAGTTTAGCAGTTTGAATACGATGCATGTAGGTGTGTGTTTTTATGTTTATTTGGTTGGTATTTGTTTCCACTGAGCTTCTTTGATTTGTGGTCTGATGTATTTTATTATTTTGGGAAAAACCTCAGACATTATCTCTTCAGGTATTTCTTCTGCCACACTCTCTCTTTTCCTTCTTTTGTGGCAGCCCAGTTCTCTTTAATTTTATCCTTAATAATGCACCTCTCAATAGATGTATGCTGCTTACATAGACAATGTTTGCATCAATTCTATTCTTATTTTCCATTTTTAGAGTTATAAGTTTGGGGAAACTTATGCAACTTTATGTAAGTTTATTTGTATGGTTATATTAATAAGTTAAATGATGTAATAAATTAAATACATAATATAAATACGTTAAATAATTTAGTGGAAGTCAGTCTTTTTTTTTTTTTTTGGTTACACAATTGTCATTCAATTCTTTAGATTTCTTCCAAGTTATATAACAAAAAAAATCACGTGTGACTTACCATCAAAAATTAATTTTACTGACTTTTCTCAGCTGAAAGCATATGTTTCCTTTAATTCTTTTTAAGGCAAATAATTGGAAACCGCCTAGTTTGCAAATTCAGCTGGACATGTCTGAATACCTACAGTTTTGATTAGGACCTAACAAGGTCCCAGGTTTGTGATTTTGTCAGATGAGGTAAAGGTTTCGACCTAACATGAAATAAGCAGCTACACCACGTCTGGGAGAATTTTCAGGGTTTTAATTATATTTTATTACTGCCTACTATTCTCGCTGAAAATACCCTAGATGAGGTTACAGTATAAACAAACTTGGGATATTGTTTTCTATTTGTTTCTCAGTCCGTGATAGTGAAACTTCAGTTTAGTATTGGATTTGAGGTAGCTTTGTATAGAATGAGATGTCTGGTTTCAACCTCACAAAATGTTCAGCTTTTTAAAAAATTTTAACATTTACTTGTACATAT
>NW_007734680.1:84991-85365 GCF_000696425.1 Galeopterus variegatus | reverse complement strand
TGGTTTCAACCTCACAAAATGTTCAGCTTTTTAAAAAATTTTAACATTTACTTGTACATATTTGTGGGGTACAGTGTGTTTTTTCAATACATGCATATGCTGCAAAAATATGCAATTTTGATCTTTCTTTCCTGCACATTTAAAGTACATTCTGGTTTATGGTTGTCGGATAGGAATCAAAGCAAATGTCACATTGCTTTTAAATTCTTGTTCTGACATGCTGCCATGTACTTCTTTTTGTTTTGATTAATGGAAAAGTAAATGGCTTACAAAGATCTTTTAAGGAAATTGTATTAAGGTTGTATTAAGCAGTTTCACTTCAAAGGGCACTTTACTGAGGAAGATTCTTATAAAAATATCAAAACCAAATATTT
>NW_007734680.1:83907-84825 GCF_000696425.1 Galeopterus variegatus | reverse complement strand
TATATTAAAGATAAACCAAAGAGATTCCGTCCTCTTCTCCACCAAGCTCCAGTTACCAATAAAGGTGTCATTGCCTTTTCAGTAAAGAGTAAAACTGAAGTATGACATTGACAAAGAAGACTTCGCTGTTTGTGAAGCACTCATGTGGCAGCCCTATGCCAGATTTGTCACTGTTTAACCCAGCTGAGAAGTGGAAAGCCATTCATGAATTTGTCACCTCGCTGCTATTTCAGAACCTTGCACATTTTAAGATTGGTTGGAAGTTTTGAAGCCCTCTAACACATCAGATATTTAGGCAACGTGCTCTTCCACTCTGCTGGGCTGCCTCAAGGATCAGGGCACTCTCCCTGATGTTGACTAACACCTGCTATCGCCTTTCCCAGGCTTGATGTTTAGGGATGAAAGTGAAGCCATGCTCCTTTGCTCTGGTGACACATGTATGTGGTGCATCTGTGCACAACTCTGTGTAAAGCTGAGTCTTTGGGGAAAATTGGGATGGTGAGCTCAGTGGGGGAGCAAATACATTTAAAATGTTTGCAAAAATAGCACTTATTTATTTGATTAATGGAAGAAAAATAGGACTCTAATAAACGAGATAGATGACAACTAAACACCATTTATAGCTTAAAGAAATATGCAATCCAATGTGATGCAGTGTGGATGATCTAGTTTATACAGGACTATGAAAGCGATTTCTTTTAGCAGAGACTAGAGTTGTAGGAAATGAATAATTAATGGTTAATCAATGATTGCTTTTAAATGCAAAATGAGACAAAGCCATCATTCATTAAAATTAAGGTTTTAATTTTTGATGCATCTTAAATGCACTTGTGACTTTCAATGTTTTAAGATACTTGAGACCCAAGAAATCCAGTAAAATTTGGTGTGTGTATACATATAATGTGTGTGTGTGTGTGT
>NW_007734680.1:81196-83377 GCF_000696425.1 Galeopterus variegatus | reverse complement strand
TGTGTGTGTGTGTGTGTTCTGTTAGTTAATTACTAAAAGTAAGTAGTGTGTAGAGGTCTGTAGGACTGAAGTCCCAAGAATTCATCCAATGTAAAGATATTTGCCCAAAAATAAATAAATAAGTCAGAGTAGCCAAAGTAACTAACTTGATATCTCCACTGTTGTTTGTGATCAAGAACAACATGAAGCCACTCTCTCAGGAGCACATGTGACTTTGGGTGGTAGTGAGGGGGTCCAAGGGACACCAGGATACCACTTTCTCACAATTGAAGAGAACCCTGACTTAGGGCTTTGCCTCTGAGCAGACGCTTCTGGGGTAGATTCCTTAGTGAAAATGCAAAGACAAAGGGATAGAGCTAATCTAGCAATTTTTATTTCCCTTTGGCATCTCTTGTTAGAGAGGCTGTAATTTCAGAAGGTGACAACTTACCAGATCCTGGTGTGGCTTTTCTCACAAGACTACTGTGGAGGGATGGCTTAAAGGAAAAAGGAGCATACAAGAGAAAAACAGAATGGAAGGCAAATTGTTGATGACCTTGAAATGCGGCCAAGTAGATACTTAGAATTGGTTGAAAACTTCACGCTACATGCACCTTTCGGGATTGTCCTGCAGTTTTTATTTTGTTTCATGTTGTCTTTTTTTTAACCACACAAATAAGTCTATTATTTTCAGAGGTGTCCTGATGTGGGCAAATATAAGAAGGTACTTGTGCATTATGGTTTGTTTTTCTATGTAAACAATGGTAGGTCAGTTGCCCTGTTTTTATTAAAAGTCAAAATTATGAGCAACTTAAAGAAAAAAATGTTTTGCCCTTCTCCCCTTCTCTTATGGAAGCTGGAGTTAGTGTCGTGGAGGACAGGCACCCCTTACATGGAGGTGTGCTAGCTGTTTTCTGCTTCCTGATCTACTTATACTAAGAGAAACTATACAGGAATATTTGAAATTAAATGCTGAGAGTTCTGATGTTAAACAGTTTTCCTGACTTAATTCTTTCAAAAGTACTCTCAAAATAAATCCCAATTTCCCCCAGGGACACTATGCACCAACACATATGTGAGTATTTACTGAGTGGTCTGCAGGGTTTACTTATTTTATGCACTTTTTCATATATTTCTTATGGTTTAATTCTTTCAATCAATTATACCTTCAATTTTACTTTGGCTTCTTTATACCCTAGCTTCAAAACTTTTATCCAGAAGCTACTCTGTCTTAATTAGAAGAGCATTTCTCTTTCCCTAGTACACTAGGATATATAAGAAAATAAGAATGTCCAAAGGTCTTAAGCTTTGAGAGTAGGGGAAATTGGAACATATGTTATTTGAGAGGGAAGTCTAACATTTCTCTTTTATATTAAAAATTATAAAATGAGGATAAAAGAAAAGATAGCTACACAGTGTACACAGGCTATTCCTATATTGAAGAGTTCAGAGAAATGTGCTCTTATTATCTGATGATATTTGCTTGGTTATTTCCTGGCTCTTTGGAAGATAATTTATCATAACGTAGCAAGCCATCTTTCTCTGAAACTAGGAATGCACTCCTCCTTCAAGATGAGACTTTAATTTTAGGCACTACTTTTTTGTTGCTGATTTGTTTGTTTTACTTAATATATTCACACAGGTGACAAATCTTATTTCTGTCTTTACCAAATGCCAGATATATATGCCCTTCCTCTCTGTCTTATGACCACCACCACAGTAATCTCGCCATTTAGTGTCTCTGCCTTTGATTTGACAACGCCTTCTCAACTTGCACGTATAAACCTCATCAGACAGAGTCCATTGCCAGAGCCACTCATGGTCTCCATTCACTGGCTCTCCCTGGTTCCAGCTTCAACAAGTTCCTGACTTTCTGTTATGTCAACACATAGATGTATTGCAATCCTGCTGCTTGGCATTTGGAATTTGTGTCTGTTCTCTTGATTCAGTCTGAAAGTTCCACACCAAAATCTGGTTTATGTTTGTTCTTTGAGCTCTTCCACCCGGTGACCTCACCTGTCTTGGGGCTCAAACCCCACCACACTGAATCATGGTCAGCTCCTCAAGTCTCAGAAAGCTCTTGGCCATCAAAAGATGACATACCAGCCTCTGGGGGCAAATTTTCATTATTTAACACTGACAGTGGTATTTTTTCTCCAGAGCTTTGTGGGACCTTCTTAATTACTTAATAACGAAGTTGTA
>NW_007734680.1:78419-80976 GCF_000696425.1 Galeopterus variegatus | reverse complement strand
CAGTCTGAAAGTTCCACACCAAAATCTGGTTTATGTTTGTTCTTTGAGCTCTTCCACCCGGTGACCTCACCTGTCTTGGGGCTCAAACCCCACCACACTGAATCATGGTCAGCTCCTCAAGTCTCAGAAAGCTCTTGGCCATCAAAAGATGACATACCAGCCTCTGGGGGCAAATTTTCATTATTTAACACTGACAGTGGTATTTTTTCTCCAGAGCTTTGTGGGACCTTCTTAATTACTTAATAACGAAGTTGTAATTCATCCTCAGGATGCCATAAAACTAGATTTTTCTAGTTTCTTTCCTTCTCTCTTCTCCTAAGTAATGGTTTTTACTCCACTATTACTATTTCTACCTTCCATCCTTCTCCAAAGCATCAAATGATACTCAAGATGCCTCATCCTGCTGATGTCCTCAATGTGACTTCACATTTCTATTTTTTTATTAGGGTTTCTTTTTCTGAATTGAGGGAAAAGGAGCTGTCACTTCCCTTGATTTGGGAAACTACACTCCTCAAATTACTTTTGGTAGTTACTAGCTAGCATTTTTCCTTATTTTCTACTCTAGAAATGTATTTCTTTTGGAATGTGTAAGATACCACGACACCACTATGTTAATACTGTGGATTTTGTCCTGCACATCCTTGTGTCCACTTCGCTGTGTTCATCTCAGGCTGTGAACACCTGTGATCAAGAGGGGATCTTTGCCATTCCCTTTGTAGAGTGTCCTGTAGGACCAAGCCTTCATTGCCAGTGATGTTAGAGGTGACTAACTGAGCCCAGAAGACAGGAAACTTTGCCTCTTCTTTCTGGAGGAGGATGGCTTGGGAGGGAAAGGGGAGAGAAGGGTATTGTACTGGTCCCTAGAAGTCTAATCTGTGCTTACTACACAAACTATTAGATTTAAACTACCCTTTAGATCACCAAATATGCCTCACAATATTTTACTGTATTCAAACAAACCTATTGTATGCTAAAGTCGGTAAACTGGAGAATTTATTCTTTTTCTTTCACATTTCACATTGGAATTCTAGTTGAAATACATTTTCGTCTTTAAATACTGAGTACAGAGAAATATGACTAACTATAGGATAAACAGGACTTTATGTGTGTAGCTAAAAATTGGAAATATAGGAAGATACTCAGAAGTTTGTTTAAAAATTTAGAAGATGATTACATGAAGATAGGAATTTAATTCCTTTTTGGATAAGTGTTGGACTGTTTTCAAAGGTTGTCTGACAGCATTCTGAGAAGTTTATAAATAAATTTTAAAATGTAAAAACCTGCATAATATATAGGGTAAGACATTTCAAAAATATTATGGCTTACTTTTTCTTAAAATCATAAAAATGTGTAATATACATTACACTATATACATAAAGAGAGAGACAGTGCTTCCTTTGCTGGCTTAATAATTCTAATCTTACTTTATTTATTTATTTATTATTTTTTTAAAATTTTTAAATTTTTTTTTTGTCTTTTTCGTGACCAGTAAAGGGATCGCAACCCTTGGTGTGGTGTCGCCCGCACCGGGCTCGGCCAGTGAGCGCACCGGCCATTCCTATATAGGATCTGAACCCGTGTTGGGAGCGTCGCTGCACTCCCAGCACCACACTCTCCCGAGTGCACCACGGGGCCAGCCCTTACTTTATTTTTTGATGTGTATGTTTTTCAGTATGCTTTCCATGTTTGTGTGTCTATATGAAGAGTTTTGTCTTGTCTTTTCTTTAATTAGCTGCACAGGAAGATCCGTCCTGCACTGTGAGTTTAGCATTTTCTTCATTGTCTGCCATGCATCCCATTGTCTGTGCACACAGAGCATGGCTAGTGCCACATCTGCCTCCTGTATGGTGCAACTACATGAATTAAAAAAGCCCCTCCACACAGGGCATGCCCATGTGTTCAACATCTGGTGCAGGGATGGAGAGTGGAAAGGCCTATGAGCTGACGAGCTTTCTCTTTATTCCCAGCTCATAGTCCAGAGCTGAGAGTACACAGTCAGCCCACACTAGAAACACTGCAAACATTAAGTGTTCTGTAACAGCAATAAAAAAAACAACAACAAAATAACCCACTTTATTGACAAATGATTCCCATACAAAAAGTTGTGCATACTTAATATATAAAACACGAAAAGTTTGGAGACAAGTATACATCTGTAAAATCATCACCAGAATTAATGTCATAAACATAACCATCACTTCCAAAAGTTTCCTCTTACCCTCTTTATCATTATTATTTTTGTGATAAGAACACTTAACATTAGATCTTAGATGTTCTGCAAATATTAAGGGCTCTGCAAATAAAACACATGCAGGTTCTAGATGCTCTGCATGCACAAGGTATACTGCAAACACTAGATGCTCTCCACTCACTAGATACTGTGAATCATGTGAGTCTGTATGGTTAGTTAAGATGTCTGGAGGAAATATTGGAAGGTCAAGGTAACCTAAAGGCTTCCTGAACTAACTATTGGCAGATAGGCTAAACTATCCCAGCAATTCTTCAGTTCTGATTTTTGAGCTTTGACAAAAACTTTATACTGCTTAATTCTGGCATT
>NW_007734680.1:76502-76861 GCF_000696425.1 Galeopterus variegatus | reverse complement strand
AAGTTTAAAGCTATCTTTATAAATGTGAAGGTAATTCATGGCAATTGCCATGGACACCCATACATTCTATGGAATAAAGTCAGATGTGGTAACTTAACTCTTTGCTGAAGCATGTCACTTCCTATACTGGTAGTTCAGTGTCTGATGATTGAAATCTTCAGTTTCTTGTGATTAATCAATGCTTATATTTATTGACTTAAAGCTTATGAAATAAATGTAATATTAGTTTTCTAATCCATGAGAACTTTACTTAGGTCTCTAAGAAGACTACTTTAGTTGGGGTTTTACAGTATTTTTCTCCAAACTACTGTCTATGTGAGTTTACTTTTCAACAGGTATTATTGTGGTATAGTCAATCT
>NW_007734680.1:71535-76270 GCF_000696425.1 Galeopterus variegatus | reverse complement strand
ATCATTTCAATTAAATGTCCAAGGACATTATTTAAAAAGAAAAGTCAAATAGATTTTGTAATGTAATTGTTATGCATATTGTAGCTGCAGTTTGCAAATCTTCAGCCACAGAACATATTTACTTTAACGGGGGTCTTTATCCAGAAACTAGCCATAAGTATAGGTAATTTATTAATGTGAAGTCATGAATTTGATCCTCAGTTTGCCAGTATCTAGCTGTATGACAAGTCAGGTGATATTTCTGAGTCTCAGTTTCCTCCTTAGAGAATGGGGCGATGGTCCCTCTCTCTCAGAGCTTCTGAATATGTCAGACAGGGACCCCACAAGGGTATGGCACAAGGCCTCACGTTCACATTTGGAGCACTTCAGTGTGAATTTTCCTTCCTATTCTCATTACTTCAGTTGTTATTTTAAAAGTTCTCACTTAAACCCCCAGGTTTTCATATGTCACAATCAGATCTATTCAACAAATGATGATAGAAACATTAGGGAGTTATCAATAGCTAAGAAATAAATTGAAGTTCAACTCATAAAGAACATATATCTTTATATTATTGCAAAAATACTGTAAATTAAGTAACGTTAATTAATTAATTATTTGAAAATTACAACATGAGAGGAAGAAAAATCCTGGAAATTTATGCTGCATGATAGAATTTCTTCTCGATATAGTAGAAGTCAAAATCTCTCTCAAAAGTTTAGTAGACATATTCAAGAATAGAAGTAAATACTGGGCCAGATATGTCAAGGCAGTCCACACACAGAAAGTACTGGTATTTCAAAAACTATTCCTTATTGAAATTTCACATAAAAGGTAAAATGGTTGGTCAAAGGCTGTAATCAAAGAAAATCATCAAAGGTATCAACTTGGAGCATAAAGTACGTATGAATCTTTCTAGTCTAGGAGAAATTAGCACAGAAGACCCTTAAAGGTCAAAAAGAAAGACTTTAAATCAATACTTGCTGGCAAAGGGATTCTTTGAAGGTTAATCAGAATTGATACGATGCACTATAAATTGTTTAGTGTCAAATAATGCCATTGAGGATAAAAGAGAGCAGTTTTCCTAATGTTAACATGAACACTGATGTGCTTCTAGAAATCTGTTTTACTTCAGCTGGGTATAACCCACAGCAAATTTGTTAAGGTGAATCACTCAAACCAATAGCTGAAAAAAGCCTGTCACTTAGAAAGAAAGATGACCTTTGGTGGCTTCAGAGGGAGCATGTGACTGAGGTCAGCTGGGTATAACCCACAGCAAATTTGTTAAGGTGAATCACTCAAACCAATAGCTGAAAAACGCCTGTCACTTAGAAAGAAAGATGACCTTTGGTGGCTTCAGAGGGAGCATGTGACTGAGGGTCCAGAGGGATGAGAGGATTCCTGAGGCAGTCTGAGATATTCAGATGTGCCTGGGCGAGGATGCCTGCTCCAATCTCTATCATCACAAAATCACTGCATGCAGTTGTGTGGATTGTGCACTGCAGAATTCCAAGGGGCTGTTTAGCATCATACAGGTCTGAGTAGTACCCCTGCAGATGGGCAGTGCTCCCTGGGTGCCACTTCAGACCTAACCTGAGTGCATGAAAACTCAGTGACTTCTTCAAGGCCCCCCAAAACATTTAGGGCCCCACCTTTCATTCTGAGCTGTATTCTGCATCAGAAGGTAGGGGCTGAGAAAGGTGAGCCTGGCATGACCTCTCAGCATGAGCTTCCCTTAAGGAGAGTCTGAGACAAGGGCTTAGAGTAGGTACTTTATTAAGAAGATGATGCATTGCAGCAGTTGGAAGGAATAAGGAGAGTGTGGCTGGGAAGGACAGTAAACATTGGGGGCCATTATGGAGAGCTCTGCTGAGGGTACTGAAGCTCCGTTTCTCCCAGAACTGCTGAGATGTATGCAGACGTCTCCTAGAAGTGTCCTCCTTCTACAGAATCCTGTTACCTGAGATTGTTTTTCCTGGGAGTGAGGCTACAAAGAGGTCTAGGGAGGAAAACAAAAGAAAGTGAGACACGTGCTTAAGGTGGACACTGCAGCCTTAGTCTGAGCCTGCAGGGATTGTCCTCCATGGCTGCAGATGAAATCTCTGGTGACTAGGAGATGTGCTAAGTGTTTTGTCAAGCATTTTTATTTGATACAGCTATTATCCAACCTGTAAGTTAATTCTGGCCAGGAAGACATGAGGCACTCCTAGGAAATGTGCCCTCGTTCCTAAAAGACAAGAGAAGGGAAGGACCCTGGTATGTGGGAACGTGAATCTGGAATACTGCTTCCCACTTACTGTTTCCCACTTACTTCCCACTTCCAAGGCAGGGATGCTGGTGCCAGGAGAACAGGAGCAGGAGCAGAGCAGAGAGTCAAAGCTGTGCCCTTCTGCCCAGGGACCATACTTCCATGGGACTGGTCGATGTGTGAGATCAAAATTCCACTATGGTTTAAGCTATTTTGAGCAAAAATACTTGTAATTCCTATACCTACTTGGCCCCCTGCTCCCAAGAACACCTCAATTCCCAGATCCTCAACACTAGGGGAGGCGATGGGAGACCAGCCTCAGATTTTTCCTTTCTTTCCTTTCCATGATGAGATTTATGTTTTTGGGAAACTCACTCACATGCTGTTTAGCATCTAATATTTTTTTTAAATGCTCTTTCTTAATGATTGCTCTTATGTAATACCCGGTAGAGATGGTCTAAGGATTTTCATGAGATAGGTTACCACTAAAGCAAGATGAACTCTTTCATTGCACAGTTGTTTTTAAATGCATTTTCTTAACCAACTACTCTTCTGAAAAGAAACAATCCATGATGATCCTAGATAAAACATGATATTACTTCCTCTTAAGAACGTAAATGCAAAGGGCCGGCCCCGTGGCGCACTCGGGAGAGTAAGGCACTGGGAGCACAGCGGCGCTCCCACCACGGGTTCGGATCCTATATAGGGATGACCGGTGCGCTCACTGGCTGAGCGCGGTGCGGGCGACACCAAGCCAAGGGTTGCGATCCCCTTACCGGTCACAAAAAAAAAAAAGAACGTAAATGCAAAATTTGCTTTCAGTGTTTTGAAATATCTCAGTGAAGAGCTTATAAACAGAAAAGACTGGTTGAGTGAAAATGCCAAATTTTGTTACATGAGGCTTGGGAGTCTTGAGAAAGAGGAAATGTCAGTACAGATAGTCATATGGGGTAGTGGATGGTCGCAGAATGATACATTTTCTAAAATTTAGCATCAGAAGTTCTGCAATCAAGTGTAAAAATGATGCATGACACAGATGGGGAGAAAGAAAAATGATTATAATAATTAACCCATCAAAAGTCTGCCTGTAGGACAAATAACTAATCATCTACAATCTCTAGGAATTACAATTGCAAGCTGAGAGCTGGAGAATTTTACAAAAATATTTATAGTATTGGGAGAATGTGTACTATAAGTTCCACTGAAAAAAAAATTTCTATTTTTAATGCTGCCTAGAATAATTCAAATACAGTGATTGCAAAGTTAATTACAAAGACTTTAAAATATAACAAAGGTTTCCTGTTGAAAAAGCGAAGTGTGCCTTTTAGTGTACTGTTGGTGGTAATCACACTATGGCCCAAGAAAAATCGGCGGTTATGATCATTCTTGCTTTGAGCTGGTTTGGATACAGGTGGTAAGTAAAGGTGTAATCTGACACTATTTTATATCCAGGGTTGGTAAACTATGGTTTGTGGACCAAATCCAGTCCACTGCCTATTTTTATAAACAAAGTTTTGTAAATGAAGTCTATGGTTGATTGGAAGGATGAGCCCTCTTTTCCACAGTGGTCTCATGGTCTGCTAAATAAGTGTCCACAGTTGAACAGCAAGTCCTGCCTATTGCCCTTTTTCTGGTGGAGAAGTTCATGATCTAGAATAATCATTGGTAAATTACAGCCTACAGGCCAATTCTGGCCCACTGCTTGTTTTTGTCAATAAAGTTTTATTGGGACATAACCATGCCCATTTGTTTCTGTATTGTCTGTGAGTGCTTTCTTTCCAGCTACAATGGCAGAACTGAGTAGTTGCTACAGAGGCCCACAAGACCTAAAATATTTATCTGGCCCCTTACACAAAATTTTGCCGACCACCGAATGAAGTATTTGCACCGAGAGAAGTTTGTGAGAGAATTGTCGTCATCTATTGTATGATGATAGAGATCTATACTCATACTCAGATGAATTTAAGGGCTAGCATTGGGCCTAGAAGCAGAAATCTCATTGCATCAGAAAGACATTTATCACATTGGATTAATGTTATTAGTGTGAAATTAACTGGTCTTGTAGTTTTGTTTGTATTTAATTTTTTTGTTTCAGTTTTAGAGTTGTATAAGAGCTAAAAAATAAAGGATTTTTACCAAGATTAAAAAAAAAGTGAAGTGTGTGTGTGTGTGTGTATTTAATAAATTCTATGATAAAACATTTCCTGACAACAGCCAACCAAATCCCCAACATTTACTTAAAGAAAAAATGCAAATAGTATCCTCAGTCATAAGAGTTTCAGCTAAAGGGTTATCATTTAAAATTTTGTCTTCAGTGATGACCACCAGGCCACTACCAGAAGCGCCCCGGACTCCCAAGCTGGGGCAGGGGGTGCAAAAGGCCTCAGCCATGCCCCCTTCCCGATGTCCACATCCCACCCGGCAAAGACCACCAGGATACGCTGGGCTCCCAAGCCTGAGTGGAGGGTGCTGAGGACTCAGCTGTGCTCCCGCCCCCCCCCGCCCCC
>NW_007734680.1:70064-70717 GCF_000696425.1 Galeopterus variegatus | reverse complement strand
AGGCAGCCACCCCCCCCCTGACATCCACATCCATCCCAGCAATGACCACCAGGCTGCCACCTAAAATGTGCTGGGCTCCTGGGGGCGAGAGGGGAGACCTTAGGGCCTCAGCCACACCCCATGTCCACATCCAGCCTGGCCACAACCGAGCTGCTGCCAGAAGTCCCCTGGGCTCCCCTGCTGGGATGATGGGTGTGCCATGGGCCTTGACCACCTCGTCCCTCTCTCCTTCCTCCTCCTCCCACCCTATCTCCTTCCCCACCCCCCTCTCCCTCCCTCCCACTTCTCCACAACAACCTCTTAGAATTAAAAAAAAAAATAGATTCAAAAAAATTTTTCTTTTGCAGGCTGACGTGAGATCAAGTAACATGCACGACCAACAGTTATTGTTTTTAAAGATGCCAGATTTTTAACCATTATAAAAATTCACGCTCCTAAAATTAAAGCATTTATTGAAGTTGAACAATTCAGAGAAAGTTCTTTCCCAAATGCACCCACCAGTAAAATATGGCAGTACTTTATTGTAGCAGTTCTGAGAGTTCCGGGCTAATTATGGATCACTCAGGGAACATTTCTTGAGTCATTTTGTTGGTTTCACGTCCACTCCAAATCAGGCACTTATTTTTGGACAATTTCTGAAGTTTGCCTTGTTC
>NW_007734680.1:54566-68969 GCF_000696425.1 Galeopterus variegatus | reverse complement strand
AGTTCTGAAACACAGTTGCTAGTTCATACTTTTTAAAATGTATCAATTGACTTATTCTTTTTTGGTTATTCTCTTTCTCTGTCTACTTTTCATTTAATCTTCTCTTTTTAAGGGGGAAGATTTAGACCATACACTTGAAACCTCTTTTTTCTCATATAAGCATTTATGCAATAAATTTCACTCTAAATGCTGCTTTAGCTACCTTATACAAATTTGGGTATGTTGTGATATCGTCTTTGTCCCAGGGGTTATTGATGAGCACCGAGTTTGATTTCCAAATATTTTGGGATTCCCCAGATACCTTTCACTTATTGAATTCTGTTTTAATGATTTGATTTTAAATAATAAAAAATTAACTAATACAATTAGTTATTTTAATTGAATCACAGATACAACTTTGTATGATTTTTATTCTCTTGAAATTATTTAGACATGCTTTGCAGCTTAGAATATGGCCCATGGCATTTAAAAAGACTGCATATTCAGCTGCTGTTGGGTGGAATTTTCTATAAATGTCATTTTGATCGAGTTTGCTGATAGTATTGTTCATGGCCTTTATATTCTTACTAATTTTCTGTCTACTTGTCCTATCAATTACCGAGAAAGGAGTGTTGAACTCTGCAACTATAATTGTGAATTTGTTTATTTCTCTTTTTAGTTTTATTTTTGCTTCTTGTACTTCAAAGCTCTGTTACAAAGTGCATATGCATTTATAATTTTTATAACCTCAAATTGAATCAACTCATCTAGCTTAGATAATGTCTCTTTTCATCTCCAGTAATAGACTTCTTGTTCTTAAAAGTATATTGATATTAGTATAGCCATCTATCATTTGACTATTATTTGCATGGTATATATTTCTTATTAGTTTCTTTATAACCTATTTTTGTCCTTATATTTAAAGTGAGTCTTTTGCAGAAAGCATATAGTTATGTCTGGGTTTGTATGTAATATGAAAATCTCTGTCTTTTAATTTAAGTATTAGACCACTAACATTTTCTGTAACTCCTCATATAGCTGGGTTTAAATCTACCTTGTTTTTATTTGTTTTCTATTATATCCATGAGATCTTTTTTATTTTGCTATTTTCCTGGCTCTGGATTCTTTTGTAACGCTTGCATTATTATATAATTCCATTTATCACAATTATTGCTATTTTAGCTAACTCCTTTTTTAATTTTCTCATGATCACTTCGGGTCTTACAGTATACATTTTTAATTCATTATGATTGACCTTCAAATAATACTGTACCACTTCACCTATTGTTAAAAGAAAACCCTTACAACAGAGTTTCCATTTATGCCCTCCCATTCTTTTTGTCATTGTGGCCGTATATTTTATCTGTGCATGTGCCATAACTACCTCCAAAAATTGTTACTATATTTGCTTTCAACAGTCAATTATTCTTAAAGAGATATTCAAAATAAGGAAGTAACATTGTTCACACTTATCCCTGTATTTACCATTTCCAATGTTGTTCATTCCTTTGTGTAGATACAAATTTCTATATTGTACCATGTTCTTTCTTCCTGAAAAAAAACTTCCTTTAATATTTCCATTTTGAGATTTTTCAGATGATATTTTTGTTGGCTTTTTCTTTGTCTCAAATGTTTCTTTTTTCTTTTGCTTCCAATTTTGAAAAATATTTTGTTAGTAAATAATTCTAGATTGACAGTGCTTCAGTTCTTTATAAATAACTGTGTTGTTTTCTGGTTTGCAGATTTTATGACCAAAAAAAAGTCTTCTGTAGTTTTTTATCTTTGTGTAAATGTGTCTTTTTTCTTTGGGTATTTTTAAGATTTTCTTTTTATATTTAGTTTTTGGCAATTTGATAATGTGGTGACTTGGTATGATTTCTCTCTCTCTCTTTTTTGTTTATTTTTGGCATTTCTTGGACCTTTGGGCCCTTGGGCCTTTGGACTTACAGTTTTTATCAGCTTTGGAAATTACTACCTGTTGCTTCTTCAAATGTTTTTCATTTCTTTCCTGCCTTCGCCCCTCCTTCTGCCATTGCCATTATATGTATCAGTAGACTGCCAGATGTTGTCTCTCAGCTCATTAGTGCTCTGTTGACTTTTTTTTCAATCTATTTTCTCACTATGCTTCCTTTTGGATAAGTTCTGTAGCAATATCTTAAATTCACTGATATTTTCTTCTACAATATCTAATCTGTTGCTAATTCTATCCAGAATTTTTTTATTTCAGATATTATACTTTTTCAACTATAAAGGTTACTTTTGAGTTTTTCATATAATTTTCAGTTCTCTCTTACTGTCCTCATTTTCCCTCTATCTTCTTAGATACAGAGAAAACATTCTTTTTTTGGTGAGGTGGGCTGAAGAAAAACGTTGCTTTTATTTATTTACTTTTTATTGATTATATATATTAGTGGGGTACAGAATCAAATAGCAATAGATGTGTACAATATATGGTGATCAAATCAGGATAATTAGTATAGTCATGTTTATGAAACATAATCAATATTTGTGATGCTTAACTAGTTTCTTGCCAGCCCCCCTTCCACTCCCCCTTTCCCACCTCTAATAACCACAGTTCTGTTTTCTCTCTCTTTTTTTGAAAGTTCAGTGTATTATTGTGATTCTTTCTTCTTTCTTTCTTTATTTTAGCTCCCACTTATGAGTGAAGACATGTGGGATTTCTCTTTCCATGCCTGGCTTATTTCACTTAACATAATTTCCTGTAAGTTCATCCATGTTGCTGTGAATGGCAGAATTTCACTCCATCTTATCCATCATTTTTGATTTTTTCCCTATTTTTTTATAGTTATTGATCATATTTCCTCTGTTTTTGCATATAAGGAAGCTTATATTAGATGTCTGTCATTGCGAAATTTTACTTTTTGGGGCACTAGTTGTATTGTGTTCTGTTAAATATTATTGAGTTTGCTCTGGGACAAAATTACTTAGAATCTGTTTTATCTTTTTGAAGCTTACTTTTAAGTTTTGTTAAGGTAGGATGAGAGCAGTCTTTGTGGTAGGCTATTTTATTTTTACCTTTAAGGCAATACTCAACTAGTATTCTACACATTCTATCCAATGCTTCAAGTCTTTCCACTCCAGCTGATGGGAACTCAAATTTTCCAAGCTCTGTGTGAGCTCCTGAAATTGTTCTATCTACTCCTTTCTAATTTTTCTCCCCACTTTTGGTTAGGTTTCTGACTTGAATGTACAGTCAGTACTGAGCCAAATATTTGAGGGGACCTCTCTGTGGTCCTCTGGAATGCTGTGAACATTTCTCCTCACTGGCAGTATGCTTCACAAAATCTGGATGCTTTGACCTCTCAAACTTTTTTCTCTCTTTATCTCAGCAAGATCATAAGGGTCAATTTGTGTTTCTCCTCTCTTCTCTGTGGGTGGAAGATGCCTTGAGGCGGTAAGCAGGTGCAAATGTGCAGCTTACCTGGATCAATTTCCACCTCTCATGTATCATAGTCCTGTGCTGTGTATTGTACAATGCTGAAAACCATTGTTTTATATAGTTTGTTCAGCTTTCTAGTTGCTTAAGGTAGGAAGAAGTATTAGTTTTCTTGGGCTGCCATAAGAAAATTCCATAGACTGAGTGACTTAACAGGTTTATTTCTCATAGTTCTGGAGACTGGGAAGTCCCAGATCAAAGCACTGGCAGATTCAGTGTTTGGTGAGGGCTTCCTGGTACATAGACAGCCTTCTTCTCATTGCATCCCCACGTGGTTGAAAAAGCAAGCAGGACTTCTGGGGTCTGTTCAGTAAGGGCATTAATCCAATTCATGAGGCTCCCCCCTCATGAACTAATCACCTCCCAAAGGCCCCACCTACTATTACCATCACATTGGGTGTTAGGATTTCAACATATGAATTTTGGGGGACACAAATATTCAGTCTGTAGGATTGCCAAATGCTTTCTTTTTTTTACTGTGCTGCAGTTTGATGTGCAAATCCAGATTATGGCAAGTTAGATAGGTATCTTCTTAATAAAAAAGAAAATTTCCAAAGGGAAGTTTGGAACATTAGGTATAAAACTAGACAATCTAACCATCACTGGAAAATGCTGTGCTGCCCATGGGCTGTATCTCCATAGCCGTGAGGGAAGCACACAAAATTAATAGAAGTTGTTGTTCTGTGGCTAAAATATTTAAAGTCTAGATAATCTCACTAGAACAGTTCTGCTGTGTAGAGAAGAAATCGGAATTGAAAGCCTGTGGTCCAAATCTGAGCAGCACTAGATAATATCTTTCTTCTAGAAGAGGCTTGTGCCAAAGAAGAATGTTTTACTTGTGTTCTCAGATAGCTGTCAGGAACATTTAAGATGAATAAGAAGGTTCCTATAATAAAATTAATCAATTTCTACAACAAGCCCATATCTATCACCAAGGATGTTACAGAGAGCCAACACTGGGACTTCTTCCCTGGCTGGACCCTGGAGGAGTTGGCTCATAGTTCATGGGCAGTTCATAGGGATTACTAATACTCTTCTTGGTGGTTACTTAAATTTTAGTCACACACTGTGTCCTGGCCAGAGTCTTAAATGCTTCTGTGTAGCTGCTCACCGAACAGATGACCAGGGTCATCATCTAAAACCAAAAATCTGACCAAATGCTAGGGTCCCTCTTAAGACCCAGCCAGGATGCATCAACATTTAGAATTTCACTACTGTTGACCTTTGAAGGTATAGACAAACTGTTTTTAGGAGGAGCTGAAACATATTTTACTGAATGATCATAAATTTCACTCTTCCCATACATTTTTTAAAAAAATGCTCCCTTCTCCTCTTTCTGGAAAATTCCAATTGACCCCAGTTAGAGCCAAGTTGCAGAAATACGTACATGCAACTTTCTCAAGGAAATAATAAGGAGCCCCTGCTCTTTTTCATGCTAGTAGGTATATTGTTTTGCTGGAAGGTTGCATTCTAGAATGTACCACTTCCTAAAGCCCTATAAAATCTCTCTCCTGCCTAGTCATTTTGAAGCACTTTCTTTGGAGAGTGTCTTTCCTGGTGTGCGTCAGTCAGTGAAAGAATCCTTTAATTCCTTCAGATCTTGTTTATTAAAACATCGATGACTCTTGAAGGTACATAGTAGTTAGGCTAAGTAAGTGGAGAGCTGATGAGAAAGATGATTCAGGGAGGGGGAACTGCTTGTGTAAAAACACAGAGGTTTGAGAAAAGTTGGCATGTTGAGAAGGAAAGTAGACAAAATAGAGAGAAATTACAATGACATTGCATGAGTGCAGAGGGTGACCGAGGACAGGAAGTGTGAGTATGGGATTAACTACATATTTTCTCCTTCAGCATGAAAATATGATCTTTGATTAACTTTCTAGCTGCATTTCCCTGGAAATTAGATAAAGGGACAATTTCAATAATGTCAGTAGGCAATTTTGATTATGGAAAAAAAGACCTTTACCTGGGTAAATTGCAGCTGGCCTAGGGGGGTTGTAGAAATGCCTGGTAAAAAGCAGTAACTCTGTGCTTTCTAGAGCATGGTGACTCTTGGAATGGGCATGTTCTTGCAGGGACCCTGGAAGCTACAACTATGGAGATATTGGCTACTGTGGGACATGTGGCTTTTAAGCTGGGGAATAATTCCCACCCACCATGTGTGAATGTTATCTCCATGCACCTGAGCTCTTCTATGAGACAGGGGAGGGTGGGGCAAAGACAATACCTCCCTGATGACTGTACAAACAGATGTATGGACTGCAGCAAGGGCTCCCATAGGACCTCTGACTCTATCCTGCTAGCTGTCAAGAACTGTGAAATTTTTATTCCTTGGAAACTACCAAGTTAGCATCTACAGCTGAGTAGATGCTAGCAGAAGAGATGAGACTCTTGGGTTGGAGACAAATATTTGTTACTCAAGACACAGCAGCAAGTACAACTTGCATATTTCCACAGGTTTTAAATGTCCCAATTCCCATGGGGAGACACTGGTGGGTCTAGGGGGGTGCTGTGGGTGCAGAGGCAGAGAGTTTATCTCTCAGCCGAGAAACCCAGAGCTTAGGAAACCCCAATCTTTTACAACCCGCAGCAAGCAAACCTGCCCAACCTTTACCCTGAAGGGAGATATCTTCTTATGCTGGGCAGCAAAACAACCCAGCCCTCTGTTCCAAAAGGAGATATTAATTCTGTCTACCAATGCTATTTGCTATATGTAGTTGTCTGGGTCCAATCAAGAGATAGAAATCACACCATCAAAAAAAATGAGGGTGTTTAATAAGAATAATTTTTAAATTTGATGAAAGACTAAGCACACAATGTAAGGAAACTCTAATAAGGTAGCCTGAGGCTGAAGGAAAACACCCAAGGAAAGACAAAATCAGAAAAGGTTAGACCTTACGGGGGAAGGAGTGGTTTGACCAACAAAGAGCAGAGAAGTTTCCAGTGTTGCCAGGCTGGAGCTGGCCTGGAGTTTCTGGGAGGATAACAGGACACCCTTGGAAAGCAGTAGGGACAGCAAGTGACCAGAAACCTGCACGGGCAGGCGGTGGGAGCCTAGGCACTGGTGGAGGCAGAGGTCTTTCCCCATACAGGGACTGCACAGGGTGGAGGGGAGCAGGGGCTTGCAGGAGAGGCAAAGAGTGATGCACAGGCACAGGCAGCTGTGCGCAGGGACACTCCTCACCCAACTCCACTCTCGAGTTGCAGGAAGCCTCTTCCTCCTGCAAAGTGCGCCCCCAGCACCCTCTACTGTAAGCCTGAGAACCAAGCTTGCTTTAAAGGAAAACAGCCGAAAGGAATCTTGTTGTTTATCCTAGAGCATGCCTGCAGGGTGCATTGCCACTAGGAGGCCATTTGTTGATAATTGATAGGCTACATAACACCCTCGACAAGACAGTCCACAACAGGAGGGCTGCAAGAGGTGCAGACATGCCCTGGAGAGCTGTGTCCTCACACTGCAAGCTGTGACTTCTGCCCTGCATATGCACATTGGGTGCCCAGTCTAGCCTGCTGCAGTTTCATGCATCTGCATTTAGTTGGACGTAAGCATATCTCCCATAGACATTGTGAACAGGCACTATCAGACCACAAAGAAATACAGATGTACAATCTTTCATTGTGAAGGTGAGGAGGGGCCAGATTCCAGTTCCTTAGGAAATAACAGTAATTAGCTTACTAATGATGGCGTTTACAATTTATAATGATGTGTAGGTGTAATAAATAGTAATAATATATACATTTTGTATTTTCACTACTGCCAGGTACTACATTTGGATTACTATTGCTTATTTGTTTGTTCTCAGTAGTTGGTTCTCACAGACACATGTAGCCCCATTTTGGCAGACAAGGAAACAGCCTCTGCAAGGCAAGGAATCTCCCACCAGCACACGATTAATGAGAAGAGGAGCAGGGGAGCCACGTGGAGGACCCTGCATGTCCTTCCACCTGAGCTGCCCACCTCTCTCGCAATGCAGACCTCATGAGGTTTGTATATTCCAGGCTTTCAACAAGTGGAAACAGAAAGAGCACAGAGTGAAGAGCTCAGGTTCCTGCCCTCCGTGGCTTGGTCCCCCTGACAGTTGAACACTATTCCCTCTGTCTTCTCCTGGAAGGTGGCTGGAAGGTGGTGTCTTCAGTGCAGTCAGTGCACTGGGGTCTCAGATGTGAAGAGCAACATTCTGGATGCTGAAGACACAAAGATCACTTGTTCAAGGTAAGCAGAGGTGAGCAACTTGCTTTTCAGATTCCCAAAGAGATTTTTTACCCCTTCCTTAAAGCAGCAATTCAAGTCGGTGTCCTCAATCCTGGCTTCATCAAATGTCGCACAAATCAGGCTCACATGAAATGAGAGAGAGTTATCTCTCATGAGCCCGACTTGCATTTTTCTGGCAACAACTGAGCTCACTCTATTACTACTTGGAGATGGCACAAGGGCTGGCCTAGCCAGGGATTCTCGGCCCGTGGTGCACACTGGAAACGTCAGAGGGCTTTTCCCATTCAGTAGGGTGTGCTTTTACAGACATCCCTGGTGAGAGGAACTGCGCTCCAGGTTGGTCCCTGCATAATTCAAGCATCACCCAAACTCAGGAAAATTAGTCTTCAGTATCTGATATAATTGGGTCTATTCAAGTCTAATTTTTAATGTAAATGATAAAGTGAATAAATTAACTAGCTATGATAACAGGTAGAGTAATCTTAAATAACAGACCTGCAGTTTACAGAATTCTAAATTTTCCAGACTTCTTATCTAGTATGGTGGCTGGTCCCTTACAAATAGCTATGCCTTTTTGTATTGTCTGAACTGCCTCTCTGTTCAATGTTATAAAATTAATCTTAATTGTCTCAACATGGATGCTGTGATCACATGCAGGATAATCAGGACCAGGTAACGAGCTGAGCTTCAGTCACCAACTTCAGCATTCTTCTGTTACCTCCTACTGGAGGCACAGATGCAAGGCACTTGTATGGTTGTTCTTCAATATCTGACACATAAAGAGAGAGAGGAAGAAGGAAAATGGTGCTTTAAAGTTTTTTTGATGTTAAGAAAAACTTTCTGAGAGCCAGACATGCACTAGCAAATTCAAGAGACCATTTAGCAAATTTAACTTCAAGCTCTTTGTTATTTCTGGCTGGTAGAATTAACTACATCTCCACAAAAAACTGACAGATGGGTTTTTGATTTATGATCTATTTATGCCAAGACCTAAAAGAAACTTAAAACCTCAGTAGCCAAAAATCTTGTGTATTGACCTATAAGATGATGGATCAGTGGAATTCAAAGTAAATTCACACTTTAGCTGCAGAACTGCATCTTACTGAACAACGATCATCAATCCCAATGCCTTGTTTAACATTTTTTAGTGATTGAATCTCCTGTCATAGACTTTCTGCTAAGGATGTGACCTAAAACAATTTATTAGAAGATGGCAACATGGAGATTTGCGGAAATTAACTAAAAAAAACCTGCCCTTTTCAAATCTTAATTGTAATTAGTTTTAGTTACTAAGATCAGAACATCTTTGTCTTGCCAGCTCTGAGTAATTTTATTTCAGTAATAAAGAAAAAAAATATGAAAAGAACATACTAATTTCTGAGGCAGATTGCTTGTTGTACATAAGGAAATGAAAAAATCATCAATTGATTGACAACCCACTACTGAAACTTATGTCATCAAACTGTCATGTTTGTTTTATTAAAATAGGGATATTATGTAACCGTTTGAAAATTAAAAGGAGAGAATGCATAATTTTGATAGAGATGTTGAAAATAATTACTTATTATTATAATTATTTTTTTAAATTCTATGAATATGATTCTTTTTTTTTTTTTTCCCCAGGAGGTAACAGTGTGGAAGGATCCCATCAATAATATTCCTTAACTGCCTGAGGACATTGTGTCATCAGATGGCTGATAGCACCAGCTCAGACTCGAGTATTTGTGACACAAACATACCCTCCAGTTAGGACTGTATCAATTCAGTATACATTTATCTGTATGTAACAGAAAGCCCTGGGAGCAGTGACTTAAACCATGAAAGTATATATTGTTTGCTTGAAGAGAGGGCAGGTGATTCCAGGTTGGCTTAGCAGCCACATAATGGCAGGACCTGAGTTAGCATCTCTGTGATTCTCATGCTCCTCTTTCACGGTTGCAAAGTGGCTTTTCACCTAATGACATCCCCAGGCAAGAAGCTGGGGTGCAAAGTCGGTGAGAGAGCCCTCTGTTTTACAGAGGAGGCAACGTCTTTCCCACAAGTGCCCATTACCCTGTTTCTTATACTGCATGTGATGGGGCCACAGGGCCACTCCCAACTGCAGGATGGTTGGAAAGAAGGCACCTGGTGACACCAACAGCATAGATTTAATTTGATTTTAACTTTTAGAGGTTCAGAAATTTGTATTTTGCTCAGTTTAATAGTTAGCCTGTTATTATGGCAGTTAAGCACGTAGTCTTTAGACAAACAAATGTGGGAACTTGCAATGGGGTAAAGATTAGCTTAAAGAATGTTCTGTTTATCTTTTAAAAATGTAGCCAATTAGGTATAAAGTAATAATTTAAACAATAGTCAAAAATGATTCGGAGTTATCAGATGCTTGCCTCTGCTTTTGCTTTAAATAGTACTGACACACAGATATAAGGGGTTTTTTTATTTTTTTTTTGCAGATTTTGAGGTTGGAGTGACTTAAACATAGTCACGTAGATCATCCGGCACCCAGACAAGATGTCACCAAGAACCAAAACAGGTCAAGATTAGGGAAGATGCTGAAGCTTGCACAAGAGCCAACCAATCAGAGACGTCCATGAGCTCTAGCCCCTCACCCTTTATTTTTGTCTTTAAAAACCTATGAATGAAAGCCAAAGAGGAGCTTGGGTTTTCTCAGCGTTAGCTGCCACTGCTCCAATTACTTGGCCTCATAATTAAACACTTGTTTTCCTACCACAAACCAGTGTCGGTGTCTTGGCGTGGCTGCACACAGGTGGGTGGGCCCAGTTTGGTTAGTAGTGCTGGTTGTCCGGCCAATGTGGTTGGAAGCAGGCACAGGAGAATGGGATGGGACTCGCTGTGGGCAGCCATCGCTGTAGTGATGCAGTCACATCACAGGACTCTTAATAGGAAATAATTCCCTGAGAATAGTGAGGAATGCCACTATGCTTGAATGACAATGGTAACTGGATTTCCTGAACTGTTAAATTAAACAGGCATAACTGATTTCCTCTTTCTGCAGCTGCTTGGCTTCTAAAAATCCATCTCTCCTCCTGTTCCGTAGCTCAATATTCATCACCCTCAGAGTTCAAAATCTTTCTTTTTATTTTATTTGTCCCTTGTTTGCTGGTTCCTCCTTGCCCGCCTCCAATATTTTTTGTTTTCATTCCTTGCTTTGCTGGAGTGTTTTGATTTATCCTATCACTGGAGGTCTCTATGAGGACGCACTGGATATTTATTCACCTGCATATTTCAGAAGCTCTGGGCAGGGCTGCCATGTCGCACAGCTTCAGGGGAGCCATTCATTTCCATTTGTCATGCATAGCTTGTGTGGCCAGATATGGCAGCCCTCAATTTGGGCAGCAGAGGAGTGGCTTCATTTTAGATGATACACTTTTAAATTTTCCTTTCCAAAATAAATTTATTTTCCGCATTATCACTCTTACTGCCACTACCCTGTTCTAAGTCTTTATTGCATCTCCCTTGAACATTGCCATAGCCTCCTAACTGGTCTCCCTGGAGCCAATCTTTCTTCTCTCCATTGCTCCCTGCAAAGATCTATCAAAATGACCTTAAATCTCTACTCACCATCTACCGTTAGTGGCTCCCCATTGTCTGCAATACAACATCAGAACTTCTTTGTGTGGCCTTTCAGTCATTTTTCAGATCCTGGCCCAGTTCCTCCTTCGGCCCCTTTGCCACCCCCCTCCAGCAAGTGGGTCTGCTCCTTGCTCCTCCCTAACCCCTGTGGTTGCCCTCCTTTGCTTCTTTATTCTTCCCACTCCGGCTGCTGGTAGAGCGTCCCACCCACATGTCTGCAGAGCTCTTTCCTATCTCTAGCAAGCAAGTGGGTATTTGCCTCTTGTCAGCATACAGCTCGGTTCTTCATGGAGCAATACCCAACTTTGCTTTGAAAACTACACGGTTCTGGCTTTGTGCAGTTTGGGTGACAACCAACCAAATTGAGACTTCATTCCTTGCCAAGGGTGGAACCCAAGCCAGGCCAACCACCTGTTCCTGAACAGAGAGATTTGAGCACAAACCCTGGTCACCCGTGGAGCTGATGGGCCTGGAGACAGTGTCCTGTTGAGAAACGGTTCACCCTGTGTTCTCTGAGCCTCACTGTGGACTTTTTAGGTCCTTGTGGCACATGGCTGCTTGTCTTCATCTTCTGTGTTGCTCAAACCATTCCTGAACATTCCTTTTTGTATTGTTTTTTTTTCCTTGGCCAGAGTGGGAGTTTGTTGATTGCAACAAAAACCCCTTATTGGCACCCCATGGAAGGCCCAGGCAGATGTCATCTTTGAGATCTCTGCTCCCTTGCCTGCTTGTCCCCCTGATGTGTACAATGTGCTCAGCATAACTGTGACTTTGTACTATATGGTTCTTTACTCCACACTGCAGTTCTTTCATCCTTTCATTGAGTCTTTGTATGTGGGACAGGTCCTTACAGTATCCTCATGATATAATTTCCACAGGATTGAGTGTTTGAACATGGGACTGGGTGCTAGGGATTCAAAACCATAGACAATGGCCTTGCACTATGCTCGTGGGTAAGTGGCACATGGTGAAGTGTAGTACAGAGGACACATTTTTTTGACAAACACATGAGTCCAGTGCTACAGGACCACCAAGGAGAAGCTGTGAGGCATGGTGGGTCAGGGACTGGGCTCTGTGACATCGCACAATGTTTGTGACCTCTCTGTGCCTTCATCACATTGTCAGTCATGGGGTTAATGATAGAACCTATCTTAGGAGGAAGTTGTGAGAGGTGAATTCATGCATGTACCATTCTAGGGACAGCACTTGGCATGTAGTAAATGTTAAATAAGGGGAAAAATATGAGCTGAGCCAGCATGAAAGATGAATTGGCTTTATTTTTCTTTTAGGCAGGGAGGAGGAGAGTATAATTAAAGAAAGAGAAAATGGTACTAACAAAGATGGGGCATACACAGTGTGTGGTGTGCTTGTGTCACATTCACTATGGTTGAAGGTTTGTGGATGCAGCTGAAGTTGCTGGCTGTCTCACTTCTTCCATAGTAACAGAAACTCCAGAATAATGTGCAGAATTCCCCACCTGTTTCTGATAAGGCTTCTACTAAGCTCTGAACATAAGGCTGTAAGTAAACTGTTGTGCTCCAGTTCCTGGAAAGTTTCTTAAAAGACAGATGATTAACAATTTCAGTATCTTGCAGGATACAAAATCAATGCCCCCAAATCATTAGTGTTTATATTATCCAGTAATGACCTAACAGAAAAAAAAAAAATCAAGAAAGTAAGCTGTGAGGTACTGAATAGCAAGCTGACAAAGTCCTTGCTATTCTAGGGAATAGACCAGCAAGGCTGGCTTCCCATTTTGCCTGCTTCCCCCTTCTCCCTCCCCTTGAGGTCTGAACTTTGATTGAACCCAGGACCCTGAGAGCTTTGTAAATGAGGTACTTATGCTCTTGCTCTGTAAATGAGGAACTTATGTTCTTATTTTGTTGATAAGTAGTTAGCCATGAATCTTTATGCACTGTGGCAGCTGAAGATGTTCTATAAATAGCTTTGTACCAGACATAACTGATTTAGTCAGAACAATTTGCTATTTTCACTGGCTTATAAAAAGAAACCTAAAATAAACTAGGATGCTTCACAAGTCATCAGCCTGTGTAGCCCTCCTGATCCCATAAGCATGTTTCTTCAATTCCCCACTGTCTCCTCTTGGGTACTGGTTGACAACAGTAAGCCCATTTACAATTGTCACCCCAAAAATAAGACACCTTGGAATCAATTTAACCAAGGAGATAAAAGATCTCTACAATAACACCCACAAATCACTGAAAGAAATTAAAGATGACACAAAGAGGTGGGAAGACACACCATGCTCTTGGATTGGAAGAATCGACATTGTGAAAATGTCCATATTATTCAAAGTGATCTACAGATTCAATGCAATCCTTGTCAAATTACCAATGACATTCTTCACAGAAGTGGGAAAATCCATCCTAACATTCATTCATATGGAACAACAAAAGACCCCAAATAGCCAAAGCAACTGTGGGCAAAAACAAAGCAAAACAAAAAAATAACCTGGAGACATAACACTACCTGACTTCATATTATACTATAAAGCTATAGTAACCAAAACAGCATGGTACTCACATAAAAATAGACACTCAGACAATGGAAGAGAACAGAGAACACAGAAATCAACCCACATACTTTGCCAACTTATCTTTGACAAAGGCAACATGAACATATATTGAAGAAAAGACTGCTTCTTCAACAAACGGTGCTGGGGAAATTGGACTTCCATATGGAAAAGAATGAAACTAGACCTGTGCCTCTTACCATATATCAAAATCAACTCAAAATGGATTAAAGAGTTAAGTATAAGACCTAAAATTGTAATACTACTAAAGGAAAGCATAGGAGAAACACTTCAGGAAGTAGGACAGGGCAATGACTTTATGAATAAGACACCAAAAGCACAAACAACAAAAGAAAAGATAAATAAATGGGATTATATCAAGCTAAATAGCTTCTGCACAGCAAAGGAAACAACAGAGTGGAAAGACAGCCTACAGAATAGGAGAAAATATTAGTAAACTATACTCTGACAAAGGATTAATATTCAGAATATACAAGGAACTCAACTGTACAGAAAAAAACAGACAAACAAACAAATAACCCAATTAAAACATGGGAAAAGGGGCCGGCCCGGTGGCGCACTGGATAGTGCACCACTTGGGAAGTGCGGCGGCGCTCCCGTCCGAGGGTT
>NW_007734680.1:26231-53624 GCF_000696425.1 Galeopterus variegatus | reverse complement strand
CTCCAAGGGTTCGGATACCACATCGAGTGGGGTTTCTGCTGTCTGGGGGAGCGAGGCGTGGGAGCAACACCGAGGGTTGCAATCCCGTTGCCGGTCCCCGGTCCGGTACGGGGGCAACACTGAGGGTTGCGATCCGTTGCTGGACACGGAAAAAAGACAGAAGAAAAAAAAAAAAAAAAAAAAACATGGGAAAAGGAGTTGAATAGATATTTTTTGAAGGAAGATATACAAATGGCCAATAGGTACTGGAAAAAATGTTCAACATCACTAATCATCAGAGAAGTGCAAATTAAAACCACATTGAGATATCATCTCACCCCAGTTAGACTGGCTATTATTCAAAAGACAGAATAACAATGCTGGCAAGGATGCAGGGAAAGGGGAACTCCTCTACACTGTTGGTTGGACTGTAAATTAGTACAACCACTATGGAGAACAGTATGGTCATTTCTCAAACAACTACAGATAGATCTACAATACAATCCAGCAATCCCACTTCTAGGTAGATACCCAAAGTAATGGAAATCATCATGTCAAGGGGATACCCGCACTCCCATGTTCATCACGGCTCTGTTTACAATAGCCAAGATATGGAACCAACCTAAATATCCATCGACAGATGACTGGACAAGGAAAATGTGCTAATATATACACAACAGAATACTACTCAGTCATAGAAAAGAATGAAATTCTGCCATTTGCAGCAACATGGATGCATTGGATGAAAATTATGTTAAGTGAAATAAGCCAGACACAGAGGGAAAAGTAGTGCATGTCCTCACACATAAGTGGGAGTTAAGAGAGAAAGAAGGAAGGAAACAAAGACCACAGTGGTGCATTGGACTTGCAGAAGGAAAGAACAGAACTAAGGCTGCCATGTGTGGGGGGAGAGGAATAGAGAGGCTGGGGAAAAGTTGGGTGGGGGACACAGGGAATAATTGCAATTAGAGGTGACGGGCATGGTGGGAGTATCAATCAGATCATCATATCTTAGGATAGGTACTGGTAGTCAGTTAAGTGTCCCATGAATATGTATGATCAATTAAAAAAAATAAGACAGCTGGCCTGGATTCTCTACCCTTTCTTCATTCCTTCCTCCATTTTTCTGCCTGAAATGCATAAGTAAAGACTGGGACTGTAGCCATCACCTTGGACCACAAGATCTAAGGTCACACTCTCCAGAGGCAGAGCAGTAAGTAAGAAGAAGCCCGCGTCCCCGATCACTAATGAAGCAGCCACACACCCAGGCCTGGACTGCCTGCCTGGGGGTTTTCTGCAAGACAGAACCCAGCTTCCTCATTTGAGTCACGGTTCCTGCAGAGGAATCTACTCATGCAGGTTGTGGGTGGGTGACAGTCTACAAGGGCGACAGTCTACAAGGAAGTGGGAAGCAAGCTGTGGGGTTAAAGGTGTTTGTGGGACAGCTGTGGAGTGTAGCTTTCTATGGATTGGCAACAGCAGTTTTCCATCAAAGTCTGATTCTGAAGGAAGCTGGCTCTTGTCACCCAGAGGACGAGGGTTTAGAGAGAGATGTACTAGTGGCAGCAAGACTAAGGAGGCAGTGTGTGTGAGGGAGGTGAGACCTGGGGCCGAGATGAAATTATACAGATCACATTCACGAGTGACCTCTAAAATAGACTCATAGGGTTTGCCAGGAAAAACGAGGAAGGGCAGTAAAATAGAAAGACAGCACCCCTTTTGAGGCCTGGACCTCAGCAGAATGCAGGGGAAAGGCAGGGGAGGGCAGGTGTAGGCGCCGGGGCTGCCTTTGATGTTCCTCCTCCAGCTCCTGATGCCCTTGGGGAAGCTGCTGCCCATCAAAAGCCGTGATTGCCCTTCCTGGGTGCTTGTGCAGCTGCCCTCGCTCTGCTTTCAGGGACCGAGTCCCATCCTCTAACCAGTGTGGGATTCACTTTGAGAATGTCGGAACCCCAGTGGATGCCACTGGGGGATGGGATCTGGAACCACGAGGCAGTGCTAGGCCAGGGGCCACCTGCATGACAGAAGGTGGGGATGGAGCTGGCCGGCTGCACAAGGCCTACAGGGAGGTGCTCAGAGGGGTGTAACAGTAGGCCCTCCAGGAAGAGCTGGCTCCAGGGTTCTGATCAAATTGTAGTTCAACCCCGGGGCAGGTTGGGAATCTGGGTCTTAGAACCCAGGGATCCAGACTGTCAAGGGCTGAGCAGGATAATGAGTGGGTGGGCTGCCAGTTAAAGTGGGCTCCCTCACCCCCAGGGGTGTGAGGTACTCATCAGGAAACCGTAGCATAAGCTCTGCTGATCAAGTGGGTGAACTGGAAAGTGTCTCTAAGATAAGAAGGAAGGCACAACACGGTGGCTACGGGGGGACACAATGCTGTCTCCAGAGTCCTGCTGGGTCGCAGGCTCAGAGCATCACAAGGACTTCCACAGCACACCCCATGTGAGTGGTGAGGCCCCCAGCATCCTGGCAGCCTGGGTCAGGCTGAACCAGGCACTGGTCAGACCTCAGCCCATGGGTTACTCTTGTAGTTTTGTGAGTCTGAGGAAGGTGAGGTCTGATGACTAGTAAGTCATAAGAAAACTTGGTGAGTTAGCGCTATTGGAATATCCAGTGAACAGTTATAAACATTCCAGTACTCAGGGGGCAATGCTTAGCAAAAATAAAGCGCAATGTATACAATACAGCACAAATTTTGAAACGAAGACATGAAACCATATTTTAAGGACTTCAAAATTCTTCTCCAAGTGTACCTTGGGGGTCTGCAAGGAAGTCTCACCTGTGTTTGCAAATAAGTACTTTGCATCAACTATCAGAGGTCTGACGTTTATTAAAGTATTTAAGATCTACTCAAATAAAGTAGCTTTTTAAAAAAATGTATTTGTATTTATTTTTGTGGGGTACCATGTGTCGTTTCAATACATGCATACACTGCACGACAATTCACTTAGAATAGCATAGTTTTGTACCCGTTAGTCCACCCCTTCTCTTCCTCTTACCTCTCTCCCCTTCCAGCCTCTGGTAACTAGATTTTTTCTTTTTTTTTTTTTTTTTTAGTTAGAACAGATAACTATGAAAGTGTTGAAAAGGAGGCAATGTTCTAGGAACTGAAAAGCCCACATCAGTGGGGGAGAAAAGTAATAATTTTCTATGTTCTAACTCTCACTTCTTCACTGGTTCCATAAAGTGAGGCTGATTCCTAAACTTTTTTCATTAATTTTTGATTCATGCTCCATGTATCATTCTTTGTTCCTTTCATGAGTTTATAAGAAGGAGTATAAAACCACAATGCCTTAGGCACAATTTTCTCTAACAAGGAGGTTGGGGACAGTTTTAATAAAACATTCATTCAGGTCAGTGAGCTGCAAGGGGCACCTGGAGCAGGACCAGATGCTGTAGACCTTAGGTAAGGGCTTCTTACCTGGTGGTGTAATTCTGCAAAAGTCTTTAAGACCTATTAGGCTCATATCCAAAACCATGCAGAACAAATAAATACCCATTTCCTTCTGGCCAATATTAGCCAGCAGAAAATGAGCGAGCTACCCCCATACTGAAGAAATTCTTTCTGAAATAACACTGTGATTAAAGCCCAAGCTCCCGCCTGGACCACACCTCAGTGTTGGCATCAATGATCTTAACAGCATGTCTTTATGTCTAATCCCACTTTCATCTTTTCTTTGCAACCCCCATTTTTTTTATCAGTAAAGATGACACCTCACCAGACTTTAAAGTGATGGGGAACAATTGTCCTAAGCTGCCGACGGCAGTTGTGATTTGTTGAGTTCCTAACACATTTCGGGTACTGCTCAAGGCTCTTCCCATTGATTCTTGGTTTTTTTCATAGCAGCTCTGCAAAGTAGATACTTTCAGGCCCATTTTTCAGAAGAGGAACTGGATGCTGAGAAAGGTAAATAACTTGCCAAAGAGACACAGCCAGGGGATGACTGAGCCAGGCTACAAACCACGACTCCTCTACCTTTGTCTTGGGTCCCCACTAAGCAATCCCATCTCCAACCTCTCTGTGCTCTGAATATAGAGGATGAGGTATTGGGGGACAGGAAAAAGGTGGGTATTTTATGAAGATATGCTGCACTCTTGTAATTTTTAATTATTTAAAATTAAATATTTTATTGTCTGTGTTGCTCCACTCAATTGATGATTCCATGAAGGTAGGGATTGTGTATTCCTTTTCTATCATTGTATTCCTAACAGATAGCAGAGGACCAGGGGAATAGCAGCAAAAGATGTTTGCTGATATCCCTTTCAGAAAGATTATCTTTGAGTGGAATCACTGTCATAAAAGACAAGTCTGCTGGCTTTTGTGTCTTGCACTGGCTTGCTCTCCCTTCTCGCAATCTTCCATGCACTCTGGTTGCACAGAGTCCCGTGTCTTATCTATCCTAAAGCCTCTCCCTCGCATCTGTGCTTGAATCTTGTTCATCTCCTTGTGAGGCATTTCCCTTTTCCCCTGAAGGACCTCCTCCACCTGTGCTCTTTGTCTCACCCGTGTCCCAAACCATTCACATCAATGCTGCTCTTTGGCTGTCTGTTGCATCTAAACTCTCTTTTCCTGTGGGCTAGCCAGTGGCAGGTTGTAAGCCAGCTCTCTGAAAAAAAAAAAAAAAGAAGAAAAAGAAAAGAAAAGAAAAGAAAAAGAACTGCCTGGACAAAGAGAAAAAGAGAGAGAAAAGAAGGGTGATCATTAGTGTTTTCCTGTTTCTCTTGTATAATACTCCCGCCGTAGTCAATGTCGAGCTGCCAGCGTGACGTCACTGACCCTGGAGTTGTAAAGAAATGTGCACAGTCGGCTCTTCTGTAGCTCTGTGAGGTGCCTCCATCACACCACTGCATGCTATCCTCAGACCACTGTCTCCCTCATTATGACACTGAAATTTCCTAAATAGCCTCCTTGGAGGAAGGGGCCAGAGATGTGGCCACACCACACTGGATGTGCAGTCCCCATCTCATTGGGGAGGAAGACTTAAATTGCCACAAATGAAGCTAGGAATCAAAGCCCTCTTTGTTGAAGACGACTTTTCCTCTAACCTTTCCAGGGAGACCCTCATCTGTGGTCTGCATCTCCTAACCGTGACACACATCCCTTCCCCTCAGGGCTCAGGGTTGGTCTCCTCCCAGGGTGGTCTTTTTTAAGCCTCCTCCAAGGAAACTTCCACAACTTCCAGGATACCGCACCTACCATATGATCCTCTCTCACTTCCCCTTCACTCACTCCCACCCCCTGGCCCTCATCGGATGAATTACCTTGCCTGGGATAACAACCAAGCCACTCTGGCAATTCCAGGATGGCAGACATGAGGTCCTGTTGAGTTCTGCCAGCTCCTGTGACTGTCAGACAGGCCACCGTGTTCTGCTCCTTGCACACAGGGTCAGTGTAGGGTGAGAAACATGTGTTATCTGTGGACAAACTCAGATGCCCAGCAAGAAAGCTAACCACAGTGAGAAAGAGGAAATCTCTCCTAACCCCAGGTAACAGGGTTAGGACCCACCAGGAGACAGTGCAGAGCATAAATACCCCCTTTTCTTCCCCTTCCACTTTCAGATCCTACTCCATAGACTTCCTGGGAAAAAAGCAACACCTGTGTCCTTTAAAAACCATTCTCTTAATCGACCTGTTACAACAGGCAGTGCTGACTTTAGTGTGAAGTTGAGGTTATGTGAATTCAGGATTCACATTTAAGCGTGCTTACCACAATTTCATTGATTTTTCAGAAAAATTATGTCTCCGTCAATTATCTTTGCCAATGTTGCTTGAAAATATGGAGCTACTCTAAGGATAAGCAAAGTGGATCATGTGAAAGGTGATGAAAATTTTCATTTTCTTCCCCCAAACAACCTGCAACAATGACTCAATTGTTAATCGTGGACTTCTTTGCCCGAGGGTTTCTGTAATGTGTAAGATAATATTATATCCATTTAAAATGGTTAGTCTGCAGAAGACTAGACATCTCAGTAGTCAGGACTATTTTGGAGATTGGTTATGCAGTTACACTGCAGGAAGTCTAAATGATTAAACTACATAATTAGAACAATTTCAAATGATAACATTTCACTCTGTTTTTAGAGCAAAATAATTCATTTGTTTCAATTTTACATTTTTTCTTTAAATATGTTATTAGGCAATTAAATTTGTTCTTTGAAAAGTGGATCTCAAAATTCCTCACCTTTCTAAAATGTATCCTTATTCAAGGGCTTATGTATCTTTTTTGGCTTCTTTAGGTTACAGGTGCTAGTAATTACTGTCATTTAATTTTTAAATTACATACCCCTTTTCCTAGGTGCTATGTGGTTTACTCTCTTTGAGCAGCCAGGTTAATGAAGTACTTTGCCTTTTGAGATTACTGTTATTGCAAAGAACAATTCTGTCACCTTGGTAGAGATTATCTCAGTCAGCTTTCACATTTTGATAGGAAATGGAGTGCTCTTGGTGGGAGGTTAGGTTTATACAGGGCAGTGAATTAATGTGTGGGGGGCTGTCTTGGTGTTTTCTCTGGAAGCTTCTCTGTGCCTTGTACTCTGATTAAGCATCCCTCTGCTGGACTTGATAATTTGGAGAAAGGTCTTAGAGTCAGGGACAAGGAAACATTGTGAATTAGGCTTAGTGTTGGTAATAATCATGCTTTCACCTCTGATTTTTGCAGCTGTCCCTGAGGTTCCAGATGACTGACTCCCTCACTAAAAGTGGCATCTTATTCCTTAGGCAGCATTGAGCCAAGAAGGCTTAAAACAGGTGAAATCATCCCAGGAAATGGGCTTGTTGACTAAGAGGTTGTCCCTTCCCGCTGTATAAATTCTTGGGCTGTAGGTTGTGAAAAATTCTGGGATTTCAGGCCAGGTGATAGTTTTGGGGTGGGGGGAAGAAAGGGTTTCTATAGAAAAAATTAGCAACCTCCACAGCGGCTGTGAACGCTCCTCTGCAAACGCAACTCGGTTCTATAAATGAGGCTCATTTGCTCTTACTCTCTCATTCATTTTTGGTATTTCTCTCTCTCCTTTCCCCATTACCCCCGGTCCTCATTCCCAACCTAACACATACTTAATGAGCCACTGGGTCCTATGAGGAAAAATAAAATAACAAGACCCTGGTTCAGCCCGCTCAGCTGTGGAAACAGTGAGCTCCAGGGCACAGATGCTGGAAGCAGCACCAGCCCGAAAACAGGCTCCACTGGCCCCGTCCTTCCCTCTCGGCCACAATCCCAGTTCCACTCCCTACCTCTCCCTGGTTTTCTTCTTTCCTTCCCTGTTTTTCTCAGTTGTGTTCAAAAGATTTCCCCTCTTTAAAAGGTTTCCCCTCATTGGAGCTGCTTGGACAAGAAACTGTTGTTTTCATACTTAGTGGGAGGAGAAACAAACCTCATTTCCATTTTCATGTATTTGCAAAATCTGACTTTTGGCATCTTGCCGAGGCTTGGGCCTCCCTTGCCTCAGAGTGCGTGTCTTCTACCTTCGGGACGTTGTTTTAAGTGTTCCTCTTGTTATATATCTCTGTGGCTGTGGCATCTTGGCCAAGAAATAATTCCACTTTAGCACAGGCCTTGAGATGTTTCCTACATGCCAGCTTGGATTGTAGTATGAGGGTACTTCAAAAGTTTATGAAAACACTAACATTATCTTTTAACTGTGTTATTTCACAAACTTTTTGAAGTAGGCTCGTATTTACTGATAGGTTTTGAACATAACCAGCACCATTTTAGGCAAGGCCAAGCACAGAATGGCCACCAACCCCTCCCCCCTTCCCCCTACGAGAAGCCTCGTGACTTCTGCGAAATAGAAACCCTTTGCTTCTGCATGGGTGCAATGCCCGTCCTTGACGGCTTCAGCCAGCCCTTGGTGCCCTACAGCCCGTATAAGCGCTCCCACCCCAATGACAGTCGCCACTCTCCATTTTGAGTGCAGCCCGGCAGATTCTTTTCCTTTAATAAAGCTTCATTGGTACCCGGCATTTTGGCTCACTTTCTCTCATTTACCAACTATTTAAGTTAACAGTGAAGGAAGAAGTCTCTAATACAGATTATGTTGGTGGTTTACTTAGAATTTTGAATGAAATATCTGTATTTTAGCAGATTTTTTAGAAAATGATCAAAGTTTAAATGTAACTCCCCTATGTTCTCCCAATCAAAAATAAAGCAGAAAATCGTATCTCCAGAAGAAACTTTGTTCTTTCTTGAAGTTTGCAAACCATGCACAGTCATCTAAAAATGTCTCCTTCTGATAAAGGAGCTAACCTTGGCTTCAGCAATGAATCTTTTCATTGTTCTGTATTAATTTTCTGTTGTTACATAACAAATTAAGATAAATTTAGCAGCTTAAAATAACACCATTTGTTAGCTCACAGTTCTCTAGATTAGCAACGCAGCACGGAGGATAATGAAATAAATAATGGAAGTCATATTTGAGAAATTGTAATGTCCCATTACAAGTTGCTGCTAAACTTCATATGTTTTAGGTAACATAAGAGTTACTGGTATTGAGACATCCTCATTGTGGTGATATTTGTTGTTTTGTTTATTTTTTAATACCAAGCTAGATTCACCCCTTGGGCCTCTGAATCACATACTTATCAAACAAACGAGACTAATACCAATGACCTCAATTATGTGAGACTTCAATGAGGTAGATAAAATTCTACTTGAAATATGTCAAATACAAACATTCTTCATACCAGCCAGGGACTCCTTGGTGCATCCTGCTTTCAACGTGGTGCACATTTCTGTAGTGTGGCTCTTTCAGGTCCTGGCCTGGTGCTCTGTTTGGGAGCTTCCTCTCTGCCTCTTAAAAAAAAAAGAAACAGTGGTAATTAAGGCATGGTCCTGGGACCGGCCACTCGACCTACCTGAGAACCTGTTAGAAATGCAAATTTTCCAGCCTCTCCTCCCCCTGCTGATTCAGGAATCCAGGTGAGGCACTAAGATCTGTGGTTTGGTCAGCCCTCCAGATGATTCTGGTGCACACTTGAGTTTCAGAACACCTGGTCTAGAACCACAGGCCATTGTGTGTAGGGACTCTGTTCCTTTTTCGAGAACAAGCATCTTGAACAAAGTTAGCCTTATTTGATATGTGTAAGGTTAACCCTGGTCATGCATGTTAAGTATGACACCTCCCGAAAGTCAGCTGGCAGTACACACACGCACTGAACGTAGTGTTCGTATATGCAGATGTTCACCAGTGAGTGAACTGATGCTGACAACCACAACTATGCACCTGAAGTTTGGTGGCAACAGGTTACTTTCTCTAGAGTTTTGTTTTTTATTGTGTGTGTATTGCTTTTCTGAGATTTAAAGCTGTTAACTAAAACTGCTTCTCCTTGTCCTGTAGAAAAGAAACATCAACTTAGGAATCAAAGGATGGTTTCAAAGCAGCCACCTTCCAGCCCTGTGATATTTCTGCCCTCTCAGCTCAGACATCCATCAGCTTAACATTCACTTGGCTTTAATTAGGCTGTTATCTACACGGTTGCCCCAGGTCAATCTGTTAGCTGTCTAGGCTGGGGAAGAGGCATAAAAAGTCAAAAGTTAATAATTGTTAAATATTCCCTGTGATTTATGCAAACAGTTTGTTTTGTAGGACTCTATTCCAGGAAGGAAATCTTGTTGCCAAACTGCAATGAACTGGTTTCAACCTGTTGAGGGGACTCCAGCATAAACTTTAGCTGGACTCTGCTCACTATAATGCTGCTAATATTCATACGTTTGTTGGATAAAAGGGACTTGCCTGCCATTTTTGAGAAGGCACTGTTTAGGGAGTTATCCCCAGGGCTCTCCTTTCTTGTTGCAAGTAATAAAGTTTTCCTTTCTCCAATCTGATCCCTGTAGAGATTACATGAAATACACTGTCCAGAAGGCAGATCCCTGTTGGTTTAAACTGATAAAGGAATCCCTTTAGGGGCAGAGTTTGAAAAACCCATCCTCTCCTTTTCCATGGGGCTTGGATTAGGCCAAAGATATTCAAATCTGCTTCTTCTGCAATTCCTATCAGGAGTTTACCTCATTCAACTACTTCAGGATTACCAGTCACTCATGCCTAACCTGGTTTCTAACTTTATCTTAGAGGTGTAGAAACTGACTTAACCACATTCGAAAGATTGCAAAAAACTTGAACAGAAAAGAATGCACTAATTTTAAAACTACATAACCTTTACACAATTTAATGGATTTCATCTTCAAAGAAGAATCACCTGGCAAACATGCTAAAGAGGGAAAGGGCAAATGTACAAAAGTCTGACTTAAGTTTATATCACTATCCACTGTACACAAGAAAGTCTGGCCTGTCATAATTATTTACTTGAATGCATGCAATTATATTTCATAGTTTTATGAAATATTATATTGATGCTTTTTGGAAGGTCTAGCATAAAGTGGTAACAAAATCCCTGAAAAAATTACTCTTTATAAATAATTAAAAACAAATAGAAAGAACGAAAGAAAGCTGAATAGATGAAACATCTTTGCCAGTATGGTCCTAGATGAAGACATTTTGCTGAGCTTCAAGCTAAAAGATCTCTCTATGATCACCGGAGGTCATAGTAATGGGAGACTTTGATTTAGTTATTTCCTCCCTGTGTTTGTAGGTATTTATGGCTGTAAGAACACCCTCAGACAATCTTAAATGAATGAGTGTGGGAATTAGAGAGGGTGGTGGTTATGCTTATCCTAAGAAATCATGGGCAGTCAAGGAATCTTGACCACATGGTTTGGATTCAGGGAAACCAAGACACAGTCACATAAGCAGTCTTTCTGAAACTTAAGGACGGTCATAGAGCCAGGACTTGTTACAATGGGGTTTCAAAAATCAGGCTCCATCTGCCCTTTCTTAAATTTACTAAAGAATCTCAGTTCCACTTAGAATAAAATCCAATTCCTCACCATGGACCACAAGGCCCTAAATAATTGTCCACCTCTGGCCAACCTCAATTTCTCAGTCCCCAAAGCATTCTATTGCCCCTTTTCTTCTTCAGCCCAGCCACATGACATTTCTTTCTGTTAATCAACTACATTTACTGTTCCATCTGCATGGAACATGCTTCTTCCAGATCATCCCTGTCTGACCTCATATTCAGGTGCAATTTACAGATCCCCTTTCCTTTTGGGAAAGAAAGTACTTTCCTGACTGTCCCAGCCAACCTCGCCCTTCCCCGTGGTCACTCACTACCCCTTTACCTACCAAGTGTAAGATCCTGGGGAGAAAGTACCTTGGCAGCTCTGTTCACTGCTGTCTCCAGTGCCTGGTACATAGTAGGTGTTCTAATGCTTTCTAAGTGAATGGGCTAGAAAGTCAGTGGGCTCCAATGTAGCACTAGAGATGGAAATTCTTTTTGCATTGGAATTAGTTTATTCAATATATCCTAATTCTTGTCTGCTTCATGTCATCAACAAAGCTCATTAGTAGGCCTCATATATCTTCATTCAAATCACTGGTGAATTTATCCTCATCAGAATTGGGTGGAGAGCACATCTCTGCAGAATTTTCTGGGATGTCCTTGGGATAAAAGCACTGCATGATGCAATACCTTATTTGGGGGAATATAATCAAATACTAGTTTTTTTATTGTTTAGCTCAAATTTTTCCGGCTTTGGCTTTTGGGAGTTCTTTCAGTTGGCTCCTGTGTTTCTTTGACATACCCTTCATATTGTGGGTGGGTATTTATTTATTTATTTTTGAGCACTTTCTTACTTTCTGGTCCTATAAGATGCTCCAGGGTCATCTTACATATTTATTGCCCCAATTCTAGAATCTTCTATGTCTGCAAGGAGTTCTTATTCCTTTTACTGGAAAATACTGTGAGAAATAAAGTCCTGGGACTTCTAGGTGTGCTAATTGCTGCTGGAATGATATTGCTTCTAGGCCATGTAAACTGGTGCAGCTAAGAAATATAGGTGTGTATACTAGCCTGTTACTATATGTATATTAATAAACGTGTGTGTGGGTATACATGTATCTAAATTAAACTATATATGTGTGCACATTGGTGGCTCTTACTCTAATCCTTAACATGTAAATTCTTCTACCCTTCTCTCTTTTTTATTTGTAATCTCCCACTCCCAACCAGGACACTTCCAGATCTCACTATTCACCATCTATTTATTTATTTAATTCAAATATACATGAACAGTGTCTACAAAAGTGTTAACTCTTAGGAAAAAGTACTTTATCAGCTACGGTGCAGTGCTTAGTTCCTTTTGCCTTTAGTCTTACAGACCTTACTCATTTGCAAAATTACCAAGGTCAGCACCCTTTCTCAAAACCTAATCACCAAACCTGCAGACACACAGATTTTCTTATGCTTTCTCCTAGAAATTTTGTAGTTTTATATTTTATGTTTAGGTCTACGATCCATTCTGAGCTAATTTTTTGTGAAAGAAGTAACATTTGAGTTTGGTTTTGGTTTTTGCTTTGCAGGTGGGCATCTGAATGTCCTAGCACCATTTTTTAAAGACTGTTCTATTTTCACCAATGGTCCTTTCCATCTTTGTCAAGATCAGTTGACTATATTTATGTTGATCTAGTTCTGTGATCACTACTCTGGCCCATTGATGTATCTATTATTTTACTGAAGACACACTGGCTTTATTATAAGCCTTGAACTCTGGTACTATCAGTCTTCCAACTTCTCTTTCAATGTTGTGTTGGCTATTCTAGGTCTTTGTTTTTCTATATAAACTTTAGAATCAGTTTGTTGATATTGACAGGATAGACTGCTGGAGTTGCATTGAATCTATAGAACAAGCTGGAAAGAATTGACATCTTAGCAATGAGTGCTCTAATCCATGAACAGGGACTCTCTCTCAATTTGTTTAGATCTTTCATTTCTTTCTTGAATGTTTTGTAGTTTTTCTGTACAGATTTTTTACATATTTTCTTGTAAGGTTACCTAAGTATTTCATGTTTTCATACTATTTTTAATAATTGTTTTAGTTTCAAATTTCAATTATTCATTGCTAGTATTTAGAAATGCAATTGACTTTTTTACATTAACATTTTATTCTGCTATCTTGATATACTTGCTTATTAGTTCTTAGAGGTTTTTGTTTGTTTCTGGTATTTTGTTGTTGTTTTGTTGTGTTTTGTTTTGTTTTTTAGTTTATGGATGTTTATACATGCACCGTCAGGTCATCTGTGCATATAAACAATTTATTCCTTTCCAATTTGTGTACATTTTATTTCTTTTATTTGTGTTGTTGAGCTAGCTTGGACTTCCAGTACCATGCTGAATAGGAATGGTCAGAATGGTCAGGATGGTCATTGCTTTTTTCTCCATATTAGAGGAAAGTATCTAGACTCTCACCATTAAGTGTAGTGTTAGCTGTAGATATTTTATGGATGCTCTTTATCAAGTTGAGGAAATTCCTAGGTATTCTGAGTTTTCTGAGAGTTTTTATCATGATTAAATGTTGCATTTGTCAAATGCATTTTCTGTATCAATTTATATGAATGTATCCTTGTTCTTTAGCCAGTGGATGTGGTGGATTACATTGATGGATGTTTAAATGTTGAACCAGTCCTGCCTTCCTGCAATAAATCTGACTTGGTCATGGTATATAATTTACTTTAAGCATTGTTGGATTCAATTTGCTGATACCGAGTTGAAGATTTTTACATCTATACTCATGAAAGATGTTGAATTTTAGTTTTTCTTTCTGTAATCTCCTTACATTGTTTAGGTATTAGGAAAATTTGTAAGACATTTTGAAAAACTGGTATAATTTCTTCCTTAAATATTTGGTAGAATTTACCAGTTAGAGAATCTGAGCCTGGTGTTCTCTATTTTGGAAGGTTATTGATTATTGATTCAATTTATTTAATAGATATAGGTATATTTAGGTAACTTATTTACTTCTTGTTTGAGTTTATGTCTTTCACGAAATTGTAAGATCTCAAACTTGTGGGCGTAGCATTAGAATAGTACTCTTTTATTGCTCTGTTAATCCATGGGATTACAGTAGTAATGACCTCTCTTTCATTCTCTGAAATTGGTTACTTGTGTCTTTTTTTTTCCTTGACATTTGACTGCCTAGAGGTTTATCAATATAGTTGAAATTAAAAAAAAAAAATAACCTTTGGGCATCTTTGATGTTCTCTATGGTATTTCTGTATTTAATTCCATGGATTTGTCCTGTATTTTTAATGATTTTTTAATGCTTGTTTAGGGCTTAAATTACTCTGTTTATTTAGTTTCCTAAAGTGGCAGCTTAGGTTATTGATTTTAGTTCTTCTTTTGTGATATATGCATGTAAAGCTACAGATTCCCCTCTACGTGCCATTTATGCTTTGTCCCATGCATTTCAATGTTATATGTTCATTTTTATTAATTCAAAAAAGTTTAAATTTCTGTTGAAAGTTCTTTGATTTTGGGTTAGTTAGAAGTGTGTTGCTTTTTGTGAGATTATTCAGATATCTATTATTAATTTTTAGTTCAATTCTATTGCAGTCTGAGAGCATACTGTCCATGCTTTCTGTTTTTTAAATTTTGTTATTATCTGTTTTATGGCTCAGAATGTGGTCTATCTTAGTAAATTTTCCATTTGAACATGAAAAAAAAATGTGTTTTCTGCTATTGCTGGGTGGAGTATTCTATAAATGTGGTGGTAAGGTGCGGGGGTAGGAAGGATGCTCCATAACTGTGTGATTAATCAGCCTGTGTTTCAGGGCTGTGACCTTCAGAAATATTTCTCTATCAGTTTAGGTTTTTCTCCCTCCTGCCTTCTACTCCCTTCCCTGACTGCAGTTCCTGATCTATTTCAAGCCATGACTCCTGTCTACTATGTTTTTCTGCCCCTTAAGAAAGGCAGAAAGGCTTCAGGAGGCTGGAGCGGAATGAGCCTCCTTCCCCCAGTTGAAATACAGCTCTGGAAAATTCTTTTCCTTTGGAAAGTAAGTACTTTTATTTGGTTTTCAGATATGCTTCACATAGTTATGTTGTAAGAAAAATCCAAAGGGCTGTTGTCCTAAATCTTTATACATTATTGGAGTAAAAGCAATACATCTGTGTAAAAGCAAACACCAAAGCATCTTACATGAAGGGCAGAGTAGTTTCTCTCTCCTTGGCATAGCCCAGTATAGCCCTGATGCTGAGAAGGCTCCGGAACATGGATCTACTCTGAATCTCTGCCTGAGGAGCCAGGGAGACTATGATGCAGGTAGACTGTTGGTGCCACCTAGCAGAAGTGTGTTCATTCTTGAGCCTTTCTGTCGATTCACTTAAAATACTGTAAATGAGGTACTTACCAGAGCCAACTATATCAACTGGCTGGTGAGAGCTGGAATAGCTGGTGTTGAATATAAGTAAAATGACTGAAAAATCCAGCACTCAGCCTGTCTTTGTCTGGCCAGCTGAGGGTGTCTGAATTCAGATTAGAGCTGTTTTAGGCCACATTTTAGGGAAGAATCTTTTCTCGTTGGAGCCCAAACTAAAAAGATATCGTTATTTATGCCAAAACCCAGAAACCTGGATTCCTTTTGGCCATAATTTAATGTCTCAAGAATGGCTGATTAATCATTTTGTTTTCAATAATGTCAGGTGGCATAATAGTCAATTGATTAAAAATAGACCATACCAAATAGCGGTTATTGTTTCTTTGATCATGCTCCTTAGCATGATTCAGTGGGGCATACTGAGATAACATTCTAGCAGCTTGGCATTACATGCAAGGTTGCTGTACCCTGAAACAAGTAATTTTAATAGTAAAACCTCACTATTATTGGGCAGATCTGTGATGGGACACTTTTAACAAACTCCTTTTTCTTCCTTCCACAAGAGAAGACTGTGATTCAGATTCAGTCCTGGCAGGTGTAATATGGGAATAGGGTTGGAAGCAGACCTAAACAAAATCTTGCTATTTGTGATATCTGTCTTTGGTGCTTGTTGGAAACTGACCTAAACCATTCCACCATGCGCAACTATTTGAGTCGATTTGGTAAATATGCAACCACAAATAGTTAGAGATTGGGAGAGCTACAGTTCTCCTTTGATACAACCTTGACACTGGGTGTGAAAGCAGGTCACAAACTGAGTTGTGCTACATGTAGAAGTGTGCACTCAATGAATGTTTCATTTAGTAAGCAAATCCAGAATAGTCACACGTCCTGTTCTGTAAGCTCAGTAAACCCCGAGTTCTCTGTCCTTTTAAGTGCTCCTCTATACTTTGTATGAAATCTTCTTCTGGGGGCAGACAAGACATTATTCTAGAGGCTGACCCAGTTATACATATTGTCAGCTTTCAGCAGCTGGTACCCTCCAGGTCACTGAGTAAACACAGGATGGTTTCAGAGTCAGGCTCTGGGCAACTTTGAAGGGTGGAGGGTGAAGTATGCACAGGGTTCTTATACCCTCTTCTGCTAAGGACAGGGATTTTGCCTCTGCAATACCAAGCAATCCTCATATCTGAAGTACTACTGATTTCACCGAAGAAAACCTTTGTAATACCTTACCAATTTTAATACAATAGATTAACCACATATATCTAGTTTTCATTGCAGAGAAAAGTAGCTGACGTATTTATGGTTTCCACCTGTGGAGTTTAATCTTTTGATCAAATATTAGTTAACTACATGAATTATACATGCACGACACGAGCCACTGCCCAGCCCTTGGATGAGAATCAGAACTAACATGCTCCTTCTCCTTATGAATATAGTTTATTTTTATTAATTTAATGTTTAAAATACTGTAAATGAAAATTAAACATGTTCAACCATAAACTCACAGTCCAACCAAAGAAATTATTTTCAGTTTTTTTGTCTTCCTTCCAAACTTGATGAATATACATTTGCATGATTTAGATATTGTTTAATCATAGGCCACACACAGTTTCGAATTCTAACTTTTTCAGATACACCTCTGCCTCCTTTACCCGTGGTTCCTCTTTCCCCATTTTAATGTCTCTTTTGTTCCCCATGTGCTGTTTCTCTCTATATTCTATTCTCTCGTGATAGTCCATTTTGTGGATAAAATAGACATATACTAAAAACTTAACAAGTCATCTATCCCAGACATATACAGAGTTTTAAAAAGAGACCCATAGAAGAGGTCAGTGAAGCCTCTTTGTGTGTGTGTGTGAGTGGGTGTGTGTGTTCATGTGAGCATGTGCATGTGCCTAAGAACTGAGTAACATGTATGGGAGATTGTATCACCTAGGAATTCTGTCTGCTGGTTGCAGGTAAAAGAATTAAGGAGGTAGAAAGTCCAGAGCGGTTTTGCCATCTTCTGTACCACTAGGGAACCAATCTCCTCCCACCTTTCTGTTTTGATATTCTAAACCGGAGGCTGACGTTCTTAATCTTGGGGCCCAAGATGGCTGTTGTATCTCTAGCCAGCTCATTTGTGTTCAAGCAAAGAGGAAGGGAGGCATAGAAGAGGTCAGTGAAGCCTCTTTGTGTGTGTGTGTGTGTGTGTGTGTGTGTGTGTGTGTGTGTGTTCAAGTGAGCTTGTGCATGTGCCTAAGGACTGAGTATCATGTATGGGAGATTGTATCACCTAGGAATTCTGTCTGCTGGTTGCAGGTAAAAGAATTAAGGAGGTAGAAAGTCCAGAGCGGTTTTGCCATCTTCTGTACCACTAGGGAACCAATCTCCTCCCACCTTTCTGTTTTGATATTCTAAACCGGAGGCTGACATTCTTAATCTTGGGGCCCAAGATGGCTGTTGGATCTCTAGCCAGCTCATTTGTGTTCAAGCAAAGAGGAAGGGAGGGAATAAAAAGAGGTCTTTAAGTGGATGTCTATTCCCATTTTTAGCATATTTTCATGTCTCACCAATATAAATCACTAGTTAGAAATTCACCTCAAAAAAGGCTAGGTAGTTTGCAATATTTTAGCTTGGGCACTCCACTGCCTCAAACAAATCCAGGACCCTGTAACCATGGATGAAGTGCAGATAGATGCTGGATGGGCAGGTAGTGGTTTCTGCAGCAGTGGCCACTTCAGCTCCCTCAAGTCCATGGGGGGTGACAGGCTGGCTTTGCCTCTAGATGTTTCATCCAGCCTGAGATCAACTCCAGTTTTAAAATGGCTGGGGAAGCTCATCCGTCTTTGTGAGCACTTTTGGGGTTTTGATATCCTTCCTTATTCTATTTACAAATGATTACGAAGCTTGGAACTGCCTGAGTCTGCCTTGTGTCCCTGGGAACTCTCAGCCTTTTTTGTTACCCCAGGCTCCTCTGCTCCTGGGCAGGCCTAATCCTTTCTTGTTTGGATCTTCATCCTTATGGATGAAACAAGTTGTGTGTTCAGCATGGAAAATTATCTGAGCTAAAAAGATTTTGAATAGCAAGTCAGTCACGTAAACCAGTGTTGAAGGAGTGCTTATTACTATGTAAGGTAAAATAACATGTAAGGCAGGTACGTTGAGGCATAATAATGATGGAATTCTCAGAGCAGTGGGCCCAGAGACAGGCACGTCTAAATTTCAAAAAGCTGCCTATAAGCTGTGATTAAAATTAGTGAATGTCATCTGCAGGCAGAGAAATCGATGCTATGATGATAAGACTTACCTTCTGGGGAGAAAACATGCAGTTGAGGCCCCTGCACAGGATGGTCTTGCAGAGAGGCAGGCGGAGCTGAAAGGGTGTGTGGACTGCAGCTTTCCTTCAGGGGTTTATGCCCCAGAGGGTGTGGTTGATATTGGAAATGAGGTCAAACATCTGGGAACCATTGAATTAAGTAGGAAGATAGAAAAATACTTAGAGTCGTATACAGTTTTTGTTTGTAATATTTAATGTTTTCATGAATTTTCATTTGTAGCGGAAAACCATATGTCTCTACTAGATAGAGTAACCAAAAATGTTTTGAACAATACTGTAATAATATTATTTTCCAGGGTAAAAAAAGATTAAAGAAAGTTTTTTACTCTTTATAAAAAAGAAGCAAAAATGAGGGATTAGGAGGTATGTTAGCACATTCTTGGAGTCGTAAAAGGGAGACAACAAATTACAGATTTAAGTAAATCACCCAGAGATGTTCAGATGTTGCACATTCATTCATTTCTTTTGTTAGATTTTTAACTTAAAATCTCCATTTTTATTTTAATAAATGAAGTATTTAAATTCTGTTTTCAAAAGTCATCTGTATGTTCCTGGAGAGCAATAATAATAGGAACACTTCTTTATTATTCAAGGTGATTATTTACAGATTTTAAACACATTAAAACTGCTTCTCAACTATTTCCCTTGCAGGCTATGTAGAAAAGGCAAAGTTGAGATGAAGACCTTTACTTTTTATGTTCATAGGACATCAAACCATTGCATCTTTCTTTGCCTTCTCTACGTGGTTAAGCAGAGCACCCCACGCACAGTGTGTGTAGGAAATGTCATCTGTACCAGATCCTCCATGAGGCTGTGTCATGTACACATACTAAGCTGGCAGCACCCTCTGCTCTGCCGCTGCTGTGAGCCCCAATGTGTGCTTCTGCCAGGGTAGGAGTCAGGTGGAAGCTTGGTCTCTGACCTGGATTTCCATGCAGGACAAGTTGATAGGGTTGGTTTGGTTTTTATTTCTGTCTCATGAGTGAAGCTTTCCATCCCTTGCAAACAGGAGTGGAGCACCCATAAATCAGTGCCCAAGACAATTGAGGGGTGAGGCTTTTTATTTTCTACAAGTTACATTTTTCAGAGGTAGCAGTGAAAATTTCCAGGGCTGCTATTCTTGAATAAAGAAACCTCTTCCTTTGGTCTGAGTTCTTCCTTCTCTGCAGATTCAAGGTGGGATGGCACACCCTCTATTCTGCTCATTGGGAAGTGTATTAGTCCATTTCCATTGCTTATAACAAAATACTTGGAACTGGGTACTTTGTAAGAAAATGAAATTTATTGCTTACAGTTTCTGAGGCTGGGAGGTCCAAAGTCCAGGGAACACTTATGGTGAGGGTTTTCTTTGGTGTCACTGGTAATGTGGGGTCTCACATATTGAGAATGGCAGAGCAGAGAGAACTTCTCTAAAGCCCTCAGAACCATGACCCTGACCACCATTAAACCATCAATTTAGTCACCTTTTCAAGCCCCCACCTTTCAATTACCATAATAGGATTTTCTACCCTCTCTACAGTCACAGTAGGATCAAGCTTCTAATACATAGAACTTAGGGAACACGGTTCAAACCATATAATTTCACCCCTGCCTGCCCCACTCCCAGCAAAGTTTATGTACTTCTCAAAGTTTATTCCATCCCCAAAGTTTTAACTTGTTTCATCTCAAAAGTCCAAAGTCTCAAGGTCCCATCTGTGTAATCAAAACAAGTTATCTACGTCCAAGATACAATGGTGGGACAAGCATAAATACATATTCCCATTCAAAAAAAGGAGAAATAGGCCAAAAGAAAGGTGTAACAGGCCCCAAGCAAGTCCTAAACTTAGCAAAGCAGCAGTCAAACCTCAAAGCTGGTGAATCATGTACCTTGACTCCATGTTCGATGTCCTCTGCATGCTGGTATCATATCAGGAAGCCTGTACTCACTGGGCTCTTGGAACTGGTTCTCTCTCTCTCTCTCTCTCTCTCTCTCTCTCTCTCTCTCTCTCTCTCTCTCTCTCTCTCTCTCTCTCTCTCTCTCTCTCTCTCTCTCTCTCTCTCTCTCTCTCTCTCTCTCTCTCTCTCTCTCTCTCTCTCTCTCTCTCTCTCTCTCTCTCTCTCTCTCTCTCTCTCTCTCTCTCTCTCTCTCTCTCTCTCTCTCTCTCTCTCTCTCTCTCTCTCTCTCTCTCTCTCTCTCTCTCTCTCTCTCTCTCTCTCTCTCTCTCTCTCTCTCTCTCTCTCTCTCTCTCTCTCTCTCTCTCTCTCTCTCTCTCTCTCTCTCTCTCTCTCTCTCTCTCTCCCCCCCCCCCACTCTGTTTCTTTCAGCACTTGTCTTTCAATTCCATTGGCTCCAAAGTATTTCATAAAGATAATGACAAGTAATTCAGGCCAATGTCCTAATGGTATATACATTTTAAATGGGAGGCCTCCTGCAGCAAAGCTCCACTTTTATAATCTACCCATTTAATGATTTGATGTTGCTGGGAAAAACAGAATTTAATCTTATATCTATCTCTCTTCTCATGACCCACTGTTTGCAAAACAGTAAACAGTTTACTACTAAATGAGAAAGGAGATTTACTTGTAGATAATCCTATGAGGAAAAATAATCATTTGCTCCCTGTCTACTTCCATCTTCCAAGGGAGCCGTGCTTCCAAAACTTATTCCTTAATCAGAGTTTTATTGACAGCCCTTGTGTGTGAAGCATGCAAGAGATTTACCACTTCAGAAAGTCAGTGGCCCCAGCCTCCCCTTTGTTTATCTGCCTCCAGGTCCCGCAAAGTTCCTGATACACAAGAGATGGTTGATGAATATTATCCAATGACTGACCAAACAAACAAACAAAACAACAATAAAAAAGTCCAAAACAACCAAATGCAAACAGAGAGAGAAAAAATAAATGGTTCACTTATAACATACTCAAGATTTCAATCTTCTTCATAAAAATTTCCAGAAGAACAATTTGATCTGATTGTGGAAAAACATGTCATCATTCTTTTTACAGGACCCAAGAGACAGCAGTCTAATTTCTGTTCCCTCTTTTCATCTCACTAAAAAACAAAACCAGGACAGAACCCAATCTAAGAGAAATATGCAAACATTTTCGTACAAAATGTAAATGCCTTCTCTGAAATTTGTACTACTAATTTGACAACATGTAGCAATGATAGCAATCCTTTTCTGGGGAAACATGCTTCCGTTGAACAAAGACTTGAATGAATACTTCACCTACTGTTTACCAGGTACTGTCCCAAGCACTAGAATATAGCAGTGAACCAAACAGACACAACTCCACATTCTTAAATGCCTATAAATAGATGTATGTACAGAACTGCAATACGTAGCATGTAAAATGGTGGCAAGCCTTCAGAAAAAAATATGTATTAATAAAGCAGAGAGTGTGGGTGGGGAGTGCTAATATTCTGATGGGGAAGGGATGGAAGAGGGAGTGGTGCTGGCTGAGAAAAGAGCATTTCAAGCACAGAAGAATTGGGTTGCACCTGGAGAGTGCTGGGAAGGGTGGAGGAGGCCAGTGGAAGGACCCAGAGGGACAGCAGTAGGAGACAAAGGCATCCAGCCAGGATAGGGCCTCAGAGGCCCTATTAAGGCCTTTGTTTATGCCCTGTATGAGATGGAAAGCAATGAAGGGATTTAATCAGAGGAGGGACATTTTCTTAAATTTAACAGGTTTCTCATTTTGTTGGGAATAGACTACAGGAAGACAGGGCTAAATCAGAGACGCCAACAATCCCTAAAATGCCATTGCAATAATTCAAGCAAGAGGTGTTGGTGCCTTGGACAAGAGAGGTTGCCATGGAGATGAGGAGATGGGATCAGATTCTGGTTATCTTTGGAAGGTAGTGCAGACAGGACTGGATACAGACCGGACTTAGGGCCTAAGTCATATAATGGTGTGTAAAATTACTCCAAGGTTTTTGACTTAAGCAACTGGAAGGTGGAGATACATTTCAAGATGGGGAAGCATGCAGGTATCCAGCTGAAGGATCCAGAAGAGCTGGAGACTCGCAGAACACTGCTTCCCAATCTTCTCTGAACTATAGGCTAATGTAGGGCATCCCACTTAAGGGCAGATCCCACCACAGTCCCTATTCCAGCAGCTGGAATGGTACCAGCACAGAAGCAAACTTGGCATGGTGGGGCACGAGTGTCACTTAACATTAACTGTGTATTTCATCTAAATGAACTGATCGTTTTGTTTATTTCTCCTGGTGCAGCTGCCGGGCCTTCCCCTATTGTCTCTCAGTCTCTGACCCACTGAAGCAGGTGTGCCACGCACAGGAAGTGGAATCCCCCAGTCCACCATCAAGGACCCTTGCATGGAGCCAGTGTCCCTTCCAGGCAGCCCTCCCTGGTAGGCACGGGGAGCTGGCCATGGTATTGCCCGGGAACAGGGGATGTCAAGCAAGGCTACTTTAAGGACAGTGGCTAGGGCCACAAGCGTCATTTCCTTACAAAGAATTACCTGCATAAATGAATCATAATATGAGGTTGGGGGGAAAAAAGCTTGAAGCTTTAATTTTTTTCTGGGAAAACTCCAGAAAAACAAGCATGTTTCAGAAATGTCAAAAAGGATTGTGTTTTAGGAAAAGATAGGTTATATTCACATAAACCATCTACTTTAAATGCATCAGGAATGGAAATGTTTCTTTGACACTCATATACTCTCGTGTAATGCAGATCGAGTCTTTGTATCATTTAGGCTGTGATACCTTTTCTTGTTAGTAGTGAATTTACTAATCCCAGCTAGAAGGCAGCAGGATGGGAGCAGAGGAAAAGGAAGATTCGACGAAGTAGGTTGCCCACTGCTTATTAGCCAAGACCAAAAATGAGGCTGAAGACACATGTACTGGGCACCAAGTTTCCCCTGGGGCTAGCTGTAATTCCAAAAGACTGAGGCGACCTCCTATCCTGTCTGTATCAAACAGTGTATTATAAAATCAGAACTAAGATTTGACTGCACATCTGTTAGATAAGGTAATGTTACCTTTTTTAATAGATAAAACCCAAATTTCAGCCATTTGACACAATAAAAGTATTTTCTAGCTCCTGTAACAGTCCCACATGGGTGTTCCTGGTTGTTTGTGGGGCAAGGTCGAGGCGCCCAGGCTGATGGAGGCTCTTATATCTTCAGTCTGGTTTTCCTAAGGTCCTAGTGGGCATTGCATCTGTCTGGGGGTGGCAGAAGAGAACACGGAGAAAACAGGCCTGCTCTGAATCACTTCAGACTTGGATGGATATGTGCCTTTGGTGAAAATCATTTACACAGTTCTTTGTAAAGCAACGGAAGCATCAACAGATGGGGAAGTGGAGAGTGTTAGAGGACAGGGAGGAGCAGTCATCACCGTGCTGTTTGTAGCACTGAGATAATGCAGACGGGCGGGAGGAGACCTGTCTTGTTGCAGTTCTGCCGGGGCAATTATTTTCCCCATTTTCTTTACTTTTAATAAATTCTTGGGCTGGCCAGTTAGCTCAGTTGGTTAGAACCATTCTTTCATTCCGAATCTATTCACAGAGAAGTAGATTATGTTATCTGTATTTTAGGGATTGGGAGGAAAAATACAATGTCTAAACATAATGAAATAATTACCATCAGCTCTTAGGGTGGCTGGAAGATAGCTATAAAGCTTGGTTTGGGGGGCCGGCCCGGTGGCGCACTGCTACAGTGCGCCGCTTGTGAGCGCGGTGGCACTCCCGCCGAGGGTTCGGATCCCACATACAGACCGGTTCCCGCTCACTGGCTGAGCGAGGGGCGGGTGCAGCACCAAGGGTTGCAATCCTGTTGCCGGTCCCGGTCCAGTACGGGTGCGACACTGAGGGTTGCGGTCCGTTGCCGGACACAAAAAAAGACAAAAAGGAAAAAAAATAAAAAAAATAAAAAAAAAAAAGCTTGGTTTGGTTTTCCTCAGAGTTGTTGAATCTTTGTTCTGAGTATAAAAGTTCATTCAGGAAAAATAAAATTAAAGTGTGTGTGTGTTCTTCCATTCATCTGTGGAGCTGCAACATTGCTGTTTTATCAGATTTGACATCATTCCTCAATCAACTAAGAGCAGGGAAAAAAGGGAGAAGAGAAGATAAGAGAAAGAGGACATTGAAACAATATTAAACCTAAGAGAGAATTTGTAGAAAGAGCAATTGGAAGGTGAATTTGAAGTGGATGCTGGTAAGCTAAACAGCTTCAGAGCTTTCGAAATTTACTCTCAGCTGGTGGAACTCTTCCTCTTCTGAAGGCCTATTTGAGTAGCTAACTACCTAGCTGGCAGCAACGTGGACTCATAACTAACACTGCATTTAAGACATGTGGTATTTGTGTGTGCGTGTTCTCACAGCTTTTTTCCTTTCTGTCTTTATAGCACTTTTATTACAGCCACAAACTGATTTATCATGAGTGATCAGAATGCATCGTCTGTCCACTAGCCTAGAAAGGACAACATAAGGGCTGAAGTTGGTCTGTGTATCGTATGCAACAGAGAACGGGGCGACTTTGGCCTCTCTTTGCTGGGATGACAGGCCCCTGTATGATGCTCTGAAACCTCTAGGTCTTATTCCAGCACTTGTTTATACTCTAGACCTGGAATTGTAACACAGAACATCAAAGACTACTTTCACCAGCATCTGTTTCTTGTTGAGTGTTTTGGGTAGAGAATGACAAATAAATTACGAGAATTTACACAAAGTATAGAGATTTCTTCTTATACATCTGAAAAATCCAAGTGAAGATAAAATAAAACTTGTTATTCCTGTGGAAAATGAATTATTTTTCTACCTCATAAATCTAGGTTAAATGTGGAAGTTTATCTTTAACTCCATATCACCATTTTTTAACATAAGTCAGTAGAAAGAAAGTCATTCCAAAAATATGTAAATTTCATTACTTTCAAAAGCAATCTCTATAGAAATTATTTCCAGATTAGCACAATTCATCACAAACAAAACCCTCACGTCTTTTTTTCCCCTCTATCATCTGGTCCGAAATGTTATGTTTTTGAGGTCTTGCTTGCTTGTGCTTTTTAAAGGTCTGTATCTTCCATTGCTGTTAAGCTCTGAGTAGCTGTGTGTTTCCTTTTCACAGTCCCTCTCTCACCTTCTGTTTTTTTCCTTTCAGCCACTGTGTAAATCTGGGGTATTAGAATCAGAGTGTAATTAAAGCCAAGGATTGATAAGCAACATTCTGGGGCTTTACATCAGATGACTTCTGATTAGTAGTTTAGAAGCCTCTATTCTTTTCTTTCTTTCTTTCTTTTTTTTTTTTTTTTTGAGCTCCAGATACGTACAATTTTACCTCAAGGTGCAACATTATATAATCAACTAATTTATTTGGTAGAAAAATGCTTTAAGTTCCGCTAAATTATTTGAGGAAGGTTGTATTTCTAGACTAAATAATAAACCTAATTGCAAATTTACACTGCACGCAGCAAAAACATACTATTTTTCTTATATGGCAAGCTTGCTGTGTAATTATCATTTGCTGATTGGAAGAAGACATTTGATGATATAAGTAAGCCTTTGTTTCAAATGAGGAACTGATCAATGCACACAAAGAACGATTGTGTATTGTAATGATGAATAAGCTAACTATACTGATCTAACCATCACACAGTGCACATAATTATTGAAAATCAACATTGTACCCCACATGTATGTATAATAAAATAAATTTTAAAAAATTTCTGGAAATGGAATATCATATAAACTACATTATTTGACCATATACAATAAAATTAGAAATAAACAGATAGCTGAAAAGAAAAAATCAATTTAAAGGAATTAGTAGTTAGCATCTAAATAATACCTACTTTAGAGGGTTTTGTAAAAATTAGATGAGATAATAGATGTTCCTCCAGCACCTCTTATGCGCCATTACAATCCTCTTGACCTCTCCTGTTTCAGGGGCCTTTGACAACAAACCAGTGACATGAGCAACTTGCCAAAGTATACACAAGGAACACGCAATGGGTTTAAAGTTTCAGTTATGCAATACGAAAAGGTTCTAGAGATCTGCTGTACAACCCTGTGCTTATACATAACAATAATGTATGATACACTTAAAAATATTTAAGACAGTAAATCTCATGTTACGTGTTTTTAACCATAAAAAAATAAAAAGAAAAGAAAGAAAAGGTTAGATGGGCCTGGGTCCAAAGCTCACTTTACTATGCTGCATCCCAAGAGCACCACCATTTATTAATCAATACATATTTGAACAATTTTACAACAGAGTGAAGAGGAATTTCTGATTAATTTTAGGTTCACCTGGTTTCTAGAACTATGCATCAACACATTCCATATGTACCCCAAAATCACAACTACCATAATGTAACTCAACATTATAAAAATGCCACTGATGTTTTAAAACAAAATTCTTACAAAATTAGTTTCAAGGAGAAAAATTAAATATTGATATAAATTAGAATTCTGGACATAAGGGGAAAATGTCTCCAACAGTTATTGATATAGAAACAGATGTTTCTTCTGAACCTAACATGCTTTATGAATGCAGAAATTCCCAAATGGACCTAGAAGCACATGAAATATTATAAGAAGTTTCTCAGACTCTAACACAAGCCAAAATCTAAGACCATTTTTCTAGGAGGGACACAATCGTATGTGGGTCTCCTTAGCCTGTGTCCTGAGCTGATGTCTACCAGACTGGAACAGTTTCTGTTGCCCACTGCAATATACATCATGACCTTTGGGCATCCAGTCCACTGCTTTTAATGAAACACAAAGCAGGAATAAGGCTCTTTCAGATTACTTCTGTGGTATTTCTTTTGGTACAATATCTCTGCTTTTTGCCAGCAGACACAATTAATTTGGTTTATGCCAAGGAATTGGCTAAAGAGGTTACTCAAATATTTAAAAGGGAAATGTTGATTTCTGTTTT
>NW_007734680.1:23489-25331 GCF_000696425.1 Galeopterus variegatus | reverse complement strand
CCAAGGAATTGGCTAAAGAGGTTACTCAAATATTTAAAAGGGAAATGTTGATTTCTGTTTTTAAGCCACATAAACAATTAGCAGAATTACTAACATAGTATCTCTTAGGTTATACCAAATTAATAATTGATGGTTCTGAGCCCTCACAAAAGTACAAGATAAAATGAGCAGATGATCTGGGGTAAAATAAGCTATTTCCCAGCAAATTTATACATTATAAAGGCCAGGCAGGTCATTTCTATCTAATGTGCTTTATATCAGAATGCTGATTCTCCTCACAGAATTCTACCATGGTTTTAGGTTAATAAAAATCACAGAAAAACTTTATGAGAAGGGAGATGACATTTTTCATATAAGGGAAGTATCACTACCTCATAAATTGCATTATATTTATTTTAAAAATTGGGTAAATGTTGTATTAAGAAGATTTAAGCCAACATTATTGCAATATTTTGTGTTACTGGCTGCAGCTATATGAAAACATTAGACATGGGAGAATTAAATATTTTAATCTTTTTTAAATGAGTTGCTTCATTTAAAAATAAAGGCACAACTGACAATACTCATCTTCAGATCTTATTAAAATTATAGCAATTGTCCCATTCATATCCATTTCCTGGTCACATATCCTGCTCAGGGTTGAAATTTCATTCTATTGCCACATCTTAGTCTCCTTTTGCAATCTGAGATAGATCCTCAGTCCTTGGGCATACTTAAAGAGTAATTTGGTTTCTTTGAGTGATACAGGGTGAAGAACTCAGGTCTGTCACATCATGAAATCTGGGATTCTGGTCTCACCTCTCTCTCTATAGGATATTGTGTAAGGCACGAGATCTAAATGGATCCAAGCTTGCATCATTTCTTAAGTGATGGAGTTGGACAGTATTACAGGTTCTCAAACTTTTTACCAGCAAGGAAATTTATTATTTTTATTTTCTACCATAAAAAATTTTGTCTTATTTCTCAACTGAATAACTTTGATCATTTTCGTTAACCAGAATGTGCTATCACATAAAGCAGCCATACATTCTTCATAACACATACAGCCATTAACTGAGACTGGTCAGAGTGATCACATGTGTCTGCGGAAAGAAAAATTGATAACTCAGTGTGAAGTGCCACAGTTTTATGTTTCTAAATTATGAACTCAAAGTTTAGTAAGTGACTCAATGTGATTACCTGTTGCTGGAGAGTTCTGAAAAAGAGTGAATCATCTCTTTCTTTGAATGTTCTCTCTGTGTTTATGGCACCAGCATGTTGAACGATATGCAATTAAAAGTGAATTGATGAATAGAAATGCTACCGATTTTTGTGTGTTGATTTTGTATCCTGCTACTGTGCTGANAACAGCTATTGTAAATTACAATGTATTTATTTATATGACTCTTTAAATTTATTAGTAACCATTTAAAACTTTATGTAATAGTTATGTTTGTAAAGAGATTTTGAGCTCTTATTGTACAATTATTTCACTACCACCCATTTTTCTCAATAGGCAGTCTAAGGTTCAGAAAGATAAAGTGATGTGCTAAAGATCACATGACCTTTTATTGTGGCAAGACTGACCTGGCACCCCAATTATTCTGATGCTCCAATCTAGCATTTGTTATTCTTACTACACCTCCTTTTTTAAGGGAATAAGTTGGTGGGTTTTTTATTTTTATTTTTTACTGCTTCAAACCCATGGAAATATTGTGCAAGTAGTTTTTTTGTTTGTTTTTGTATTTTTATAAATAGATTTCATGAGTTGCAATGTTTTTGCTGTTTTATTTTTAAAGATAATTTATTTATTTATTTATTTATTTATTTATTTATTTATTTATTTATTTATTTTTATTTTGT
>NW_007734680.1:20496-21517 GCF_000696425.1 Galeopterus variegatus | reverse complement strand
GTTTCGGGGTGTATATTTAAATCCTTGATCCATTTTGAGTTGATGTTAGTACATGGTGAGATAATTTATTATACATATATGTAGGTTACAAAGTTGACTTTCAAAAGATGTGTATAATGTGTGATGGTCAGATCAGGATATTTATCTTATACATCATTACAATATATAGTCATTCTTTATGTCCATTTACCAATTTCTCATTAAACTCCCTCTCTATCCCTCTCCCCTTCCCCTCACTTTTCCCATCTGTAGTAACAGTACTTCTCTCCTTCTACATTCGTTTTTTTCTTCTTTCTTTTTTTTTTTTTTTCTTTTTGGCAGCTGGCCAGTACAGGGATCTGAACCCTTGACTTTAGTGTTATAATGGTTGTCTGGTTTTCATTTGTTTGCTTGCTTTTCTTTTTAAGTTTTCAGAAAATGAATACCCTCTACTGTGCTATTTTAAATACACTTCAACTCGCAAGAGGAAAAAATAAGAGAAAGAAAGAGTGAGAGAGAAAAGGAGAGAGAGAGAAATTTAATCTAAACCAGCATCAGAAATATCCAGGATTCTACAAATTCAACAAAATTTCTACCAAAGTCCTGGTTAGATTTTTTTTTTCTTTCAGGAATTGAAAACTGGTCCTAAAATGTATATGACAAAGCAAAGGACCAAGGATATCCACAACAATCTTTAAAAAGAACAAGGCTGGAAAAGAACAGGTCTTAATTTCAAAACTTACTATAAATCTACTGTAATCAATCCTGTGGTACTTGCATAAGAATAGACATATAGATCATTGGAATAAAATTGACACCCTAGAAATAAACCTTTACATTCATGGTCAATAATTTTCAACAAGGGGACAAAGACCATTTAATAAGGAAATAATATTCCCTTCAATTAATGGCGCTAGTTTCAATAACTAGAAATCCACATGCGAAAGAATGAAGTTGAACACCCTCACACCATATATGAAGCTTAAAATGAATCATTGGCCTAAATTTAAGAGCTGAAATCACAAAACATACTGCAACATGA
>NW_007734680.1:14154-20150 GCF_000696425.1 Galeopterus variegatus | reverse complement strand
AATTTTCAACAAGGGGACAAAGACCATTTAATAAGGAAATAATATTCCCTTCAATTAATGGTGCTAGTTTCAATAACTAGAAATACACATGCGAAAGAATGAAGTTGAACACCCTCACACCATATGTGAAACTTAAAATGAATCATTGGCCTAAATTTAAGAGCTGAAATCACAAAACATACTGCAACATGAATGAGCCATGAAAATATTATATTAAGTGAAAGAAGCCAGTCCATGTTTACTGCAGATCTAAGTAACCTAAGTGTCCATTGACAGATGACTGGATGAGGAAAATATGTATATTACACAATGGAATATTACTTGGCCATAAAAAAGAATGAAATTCTGCCATTTGCAGCAACATGGATGAGTCTGGAGAAAATTACGTTAAGTGAAACAAGACAGACAAAGAAAGAGAAATACCTCATGTTCTCACTTATAACTGGGTGCTACAAAAGAAAGAAAAAAGAAAGAAAGAAAGAAAAAGAGAAAGAGAGAGAGAGAGAGAGAGATAGAGGGAGGGAGGGAGGAAGATGTGGTGTTGTGGGAGAGGATATTCTACTTTTTTATGCAGTTCAAATTGAGCCACACTGGCCTGGAGATGACCTGCCACATGATTTTTAAATTATCTCCATGTGTGCTCTGCTTGTTTCGGAAATGCTCTTAATAAAAATAATGGACTGTCTTTTCATAAGTCTCATTGTGAGGATTACACACATCAAACATGCAGTGCAGCTGGAGGCACAGGGTGGGCATGTGTGATCCTGCTGAAATGAAAACAATACATCAAACTTTCAAAAGGGGAAAACAAATCTAAGGACCCTGGAAATAGGGAGTAGGCGGCAGGGGGAAGGGGGGTTCAGGAAGGATAGGTTGGGTAAAGAGCATAAAGAAAAATCACAATTTGGAATAATAATATGCTTATAGTAAATAAATAAATAAATAAAGTCTGAGAACTGAAAAACAAAACAAAAAAAGACCAGGAGGACGCAGGGCAAGATGGCAGACTAAAGATGCCTAAGGCCCATCCCTCCCATAGAAAAGGACCAGAAAAACTAGCAGAGAGCTGATATTGATAGAAGAATCTGTGAGAGAGTGTAGGAGTGCAGCAAAAGACTGGTGAGATCTTTATGGAGCAAAAAGGCCCAGGATAACGGTGTTGAGGGGAGAGAGAGGCACATAGTCTCAGCTGTCACATCTCTGACACTGGGATCAGCACAGGAGGAATTTTCCTTGCCGCAAAAAGATAGGCAGGGAATTCACACCAACCCCTATCCTCACCACAGAGGCCAGCAGATGCTTCGACAAGACAAGCCCAGAGCCGAGTGTGGGGAGCAGCCTAGAACACAGACACTGCATCACTCTAGAACTGTAGCAGAAACTGTGCACTCCCCATCCCTCACCCTTGTGACCCAAGCCAGTGCAGAATGGAGCCATTTACAAACCAGAGCCATTGTTGGGAACAAACCCTGTCCTGGAGCCAGTAGCCACAGTGTTTCCCCAGCCTTAAGGCTCTGTTCTCTTCCCAGTGCACTCACAGGAGAGGCTATAATGTTCTGATTCTGGCAGCTTGAAGCCTGGGTTCATAGAGGTTGTGACTCTGATCTGTAGTCTGAAGAGCCAACCCTAGTCCTGCTAAACCAATGCTCCTTCATGTCCTTGGCTGGAGATCAGATAGGTAGACCTTTCTCAGGTGGACCACCCCACTTTCCTCCTCCTACCCTGTAGCCCCCCCAGCTAAGTTGTGTGCACTTAAGCCCTGAACCCAGAAAAACAGCTCACAGATCTCTACCCTAACAAATACAACCTTGGGCTGATGAAAATAAAGTGTATCTTTGCCCTTCCAGAGAATCGTCCAGACAATTCCCTCCTAGAGGCCTTAACAACAGTCCAAGAAGTGGCTGGACAGGCCCCCTCACTAAAGACCTGCCTAGTGGCCCCACCCACCACCCAAGAAGTGGTTAGACAAGCCCCCTCACTGCAGACCAGCCTAGCAACCCCACTCACTGACTGGGAATAGCCTGGATGGACCCCCTTACTGTGCCTGCCTAGCAGTACCACCCACCATCTGAGAAGAAGCTGGATGTGCTCCCTCACTGCAACCCTGCCTAGTGGCTTTGCCCACTTCCTGAGAAGTGGCTTAGCAGCTCTACACTTGCAGACCAGCTCCTGAACTGCCGAGGGAAGCACCACCTCGTATTGGGCCCCAGGAAGTGTCACAGCAGAAGATCCACTGACAGACCCACACTCAGATAGCTGAGCCAAAGTGCACATACACCTCTGCTCAGAGAAAGAGCTCAGCTATCATGCTCCTGGAAGACCTGTGCCCAAGTCTTTGAGCCATCACACACACACACACACACACACACACACACACACATCTGAGTGAGATAACTTGGCTAACATGCCCCTGGTGGGCCCACCCTTGCTCAGAGAAGTAGCATGGTAACCCTGTCACTGGCAAACCAGTTCTGGAGACCCTGATATGCCATATACCCACACCCCAGCCTGAGAATCAACCCAGCAACTGCATCCCCAGTGAGCCAGCTCCCAACGCTACTGACCTACTGGTGCATGTGCACACCTCTGGCCTGTGAACCAACCCAGCTATCCCTCCTCTGGCAAAGCTGTGCCTCCACCACCACAAACCTCTCAAGCATAGGTCACTGAGTCATTTGCAGACATAGAAAAAGTGGATTATAGCTGAAGAAACTACATAGAGTCTACACTACTGCATCCATACTGAAAAAAGCCATTGCACTGTATCCAATCAACACCCTATGACTCATTTGCAGGTAGAAGTCTTTCCACACACAAACCACTCTACAAAACTCAAAGAGGTGACTGTTCCACCAGATGCACAGATACCAAAGCAGGAAAATAGGAAATATGAAAAACAAGGTAACATGACACCACCAAAAAACCCAAAATAGTGTAGTAACTGATCCCAAAGAATAGGAAATTGCTAACTTACCAGAAAAGAAATCCAAATTAATTATTTTAAGGAAACTCACTGAGACACAAGAGAATACAAACAGTTCAATAAAATCAGAAAATCAATTCATAATCTGAATGAGAAATTCAACAGAGATAGATATCATTTTTAAAAAATCAAGCAGAAATCTTGGAATTAAAGAATTATTGAACTAAATAAAAAAATACATCTTAGAGTCTCATCAACAGAGAAGATAAACAAGCAGAAAACACTTCTGATCTTGAAGATAGCACTTTTGAAATAAAACAGGAAGATAAAAAAGAAAAAAAGAATTTTAAAAAATGAACAAAGCTTAAAAAGATCTATGGGATATTACTATTAAGTGAACAAGTATTCAAATTATGTGCCTTCTGATCTTGAAGATAGCACTTTTGAAATAAAACAGGAAGATAAAAAAGAAAAAAAGAATTTTAAAAACTGGACAAAGCTTAAAAAGATCTATGGGATATTACTATTAAGTGAACAAGTATTCAAATTATGTGCATTCCAGAAATAGAAGAAAACAGAAAAGATATTAAAAACCCATTTAATTAAATAACAGCTGAAAACTTCTCTAGTCTTGGGAAAGATATGAACATCCAAATCCAGGAAGCTCAAATGTCCTCAAATAGATTCAATCCAAATAGGTCATCTCCAAGACACATTGTAGTCAAACTATCCAAAGTTAGTGACAAAGAGATAATTATAAAAACAGCAAGAGAAAAACATCAAGTCACTTCAAAGGGAATCCCCATTAGTCTAACAGCAGACTTCTCAACAAAAACCCTTTAGGCCAGGAGAGAAAGGGATGATATATTCAAAGTAACAAAAGAAAAAAAGAAGCAAACCTCCCAGACAAGAATATTATACCCAGTAAAACTATCCTTCAGAAATGAAGGAGAAATAAAATCTTTTTCAGGCAAGCAAAAATAAGAGAATTCGTTACTACCACACTCATCTTACAAGAAAGGCTTAGAAGAAACCTACCTCTAGAAGAGAAGGAATGATAAAAAGCATGAAAATACCTGAAAATATAAAACTTATTGGTAAAGTATATACATAAATTAGAAAGGTAAAGGAATCAAGCCATATCAATATAGAAAACCACCAAACCACAATGATAAACAATTAGAGAGAAAGGAACAAAAGATACACAAAACAATCAGAAAACAACCAACAAAATGATAGGAGTAAGACCTCACATACCAGTAATAACCTTGAAAGTAAACAGATTAAATCCCCTAATTAAAAGGTGTAGTCTGGCTGAATGCACAGAAAAAGATGACATATCCATATACTGCCTATAAGAAACACACCTTACCTACAAAGACATACATAGATGGAAAGTGAAGAGATAGGAAAAAATATTTTATGCAAATAGAAAACAAAAGCAAGCAAGAGTATATACAATAGCAATAACAACAAAATAAAATACCTAGGAGTAAATTTAACCAAGGAGCTGAAAGAGCTCTACAATGAAAACTATAAAACACCAATTAAAGAAAAAATAAAAAAATGGAAAGACATCCCATGCTCATGGGTTGGATGAATCAATATTGTCAAAATGACCATACTACCAAAAATGACCTGCAGATTCAGTGCAATACCCATCAAACTACCAATGACATATTTCACAGAACTAGAAAAAGCAATTCAAAATTTATATGGAAAAAGAGACCCCAAATAACCAAAGCATTCCTGAGCAAAAAAGATCAAAGTGGTGGGTATCACACTCCCTTACTTCAAAATATACTACAGAGGTACAGTAATCCAAACAGCATGGTACTGATACAAAAACAGACACATAGACTTATGGACTAGAATAGAAATTCAGAAACAAATTTATGTACCTACAGTCAACTGATTTTTGACAATGGAGCCGAGAACATACGTTGGAGACAAGAAAGTCTCTTCAATAAATCATACTGGGAAAATTGGAGATCCTTATGCAGAAAAATGAAGCTAGACCCCTATCTCTAACTGTATACTAAAATCAACTCAAAAAGGATTACTGTAAGACCTGAACTATAAAACTTCTGGAAGAAAACATAGGGGAAACACTTCAAGACACAGGTCTGTTCAAGGATTTTATGAATAATACTTAAGAAGCATAGGGAATAAAAGCAAAAATTAACAAATGGGATTATATCAAACTAAAAAACTTTGGCACAGCAAAGAAAACAATCAACAGAGTGAAAAGACAACCTGAAAAATGAGAGAAAATATTTGCAAACTATGCATCCAACAAGGGATTAATATCCAGAATACACAAAAACTCAAACAACCCAATAGTAAAATAATAATAAAAATAATGATAATCTGATTTAAAAATTGGAAAACAAATTGAACAGACATTTTTTCAAAAGAATACATACAAATGGCCAACAGGTATATGAAAAAATGTTCAACATCACTAACGGTCAGAGAAATGCAAATCAGAACCACAGTGAGATATTATCTCACCCCAATTAGAATGACTATTATCAAAAAGAAAATAATAAATGCTGGTAAGGATGCAAAGAAAGGGGAACTCTTGTATATTGTTGGTGGGAATGTAAATTAGTACAGCCAGTATGGAAAATAGTATGGATATTTCTCAAACAACTACAGATAGAACTACCATATGATCCAGCAATCTCTATCCTAGGTATGTATCCAAAGGAAAGGAAATCAAGTCAAAGGGACACCCGCACTCCCATTTTTCTAAAGGCTCCATGCACAAGAGCCAAGAGTTAGCACCAACCTGAGTGTCCTTCAACAGATGATAGGATAAAGAAAATGTGGTATATATAAATAGCACAATAATCTTCAGCTATAGAAAAGAATGAAATTCTGCCATTTCTAGCAATATGGATGAGCTTGGAGAAACTTATGTTAAGTGAAATAAGCGAGACACAAAAAGGAAATACTGCATGTCCTCACTCATATGTGGAAGATAAAAGAGTTGATCTCACAGAGCAGAGAGTAGAACAGTGGTTACTAGAGACTGGTAGGAGGTAGGGGAAGGGAGCATGTGGAGAGA
>NW_007734680.1:11809-13489 GCF_000696425.1 Galeopterus variegatus | reverse complement strand
AGAATAGTGATTTCCAGAGGCAGAGAAAGGGAGAAGGGAGGAGGGTGGGGAATAGGTTGGTAACTGGTACAAAGTTGCAAAGTTGCAGTTAGATAGGAAGAGTAAGTTCGGGTGCTCTAGGGTGACAATAGCCAATAATATTGTATTGTATATTTCAAGATAGCCAGAAAAGAGAATCTTGAATGTTATAACCACAAAGAAATGATAAATGTTTAGGTGATAGATATGCTAACTATTCTGATTAGATCTTGATACAATATATGCACGTATTCAAACAACAAATCATACCCCATAAACATGTATAATGGATTTTTAAAAAGGTCCATACATACATATATATATATATATGTGTATATATATATATATATATATGTATCTATGTATGTATGTATATTATATCCAGAATGTAAAAACCCATAGAAATAGAAAACATATTAGTGGCTGTCAGGGACTGGGGGAAGGTAGAAACAGGAAGTGTCCTCTAATGGTACTGAGATAGGATGTGCTCCATTTCCATGGGTTTGGGTTTAGCGACACACCTTTCAAACCACTTCCCAAGGTCTCAGAGCCCTCCTGTAGGCCCTTTCTTAGAAGAAAGTTATGGTTGCTTGTTGAATGTATTTTTGGTACCAAGACTGACACCACAAAAGGTGGATTTAGGCAAATCCAGTGGCTGAGCATGCTCAGTAGAAAGGAGTTCTATAACTCTAGTAGCTGAGCATGTTTAGTAAAAGGAATTTATGCAGGCTTATATGACCACAGTGATGGAACATTGTTCAGTGGAAGGGAGTTTATCCTTTGAATGACTTTCCACTGGAGGTACCAAAGAGCACAGGATATTCTTGAATATGTTCAGTGCATGTGATAGAATCTGAGCAATGAACATGCCCTAAAAGGAGACCAACTGAGCATGTGCAAGACTATGTTACATAACTGGGAGCCACCTCCTTAATTGAATATTCATTAGATAGCATCATATGTATTACGTATCAACGCTATAAAAATGGAATCGCAGCAGAAGGTGAGGTTGCTGCCCACTTCTCCTGGGGCCAACTCACATTTCACTGGCAAGGTGTGTATGCTTTACTTTTGTTTTAATCTCTCTTCTAATGGTCAGCTGCTCACTCTCTTGAGCCAGCCTACACTTTATACTAAACTCTAAGTGTTTATTTCTTACTTTTGCATTCAACTTGGTGCAGACCCTGATCAGTCTGTGGAGCTAGGCTGCACTTTTCTCTCTGAAGTCTGTGTTCTTTACTTTGCTACATTAAACCTGCTTTCAGTTCCTACGGTGACTCTGCTCTTGAATTCTTTCCTGTGACAGAGTCAACAACCTGCTAGAGGACAGGGTGGGTTGAGGCCAGCCATGGGGCCTCCCCAGACCCTTCCTCTGGTATCAGTACAGTTTCTTTTTGTGGTGATAAAATGTCCTGAAAGTAGATAGTGGCGGTGGTTGTAAAACCTCTTGAACATATTAAGCTCCACTGAAACGTACACTTTAAAAGGTGAAAGCCATTGTTTTTTTAAAAAAAACAAAAAGAAGACTCCCAGGTTTCCTGCTAAATAGGCAGCTTCCTGAAACTTAGTCCAGAACTTTACAATAAAATTCTCAGGGGATGGGACCCTGTTATCTGCAGTTTTCCAACAGTTTCTCTAGTGATTCTTGTGCTAAGTATAGTT
>NW_007734680.1:0-10635 GCF_000696425.1 Galeopterus variegatus | reverse complement strand
CTAAGTGATTTCACAATTGTTTCTGAAATCTTTTCTTTCTTTTCTTTTCTTTCTTTTTTTTTTTGTATTTTTTAAAATATTTATTTTTATTATTATTTTTTATGGTAGCATAGTTGATTATAAATATCTGTGGGGTACAGAGTTGAATATCAATACCCGTGTACAATATGTGATGTTCAAATCAGGATAATATACTCAACAATATACATTGTAATCATTCTGCATGGCCTTTTACCAACTCTTCCCTTACTTCCCCTCCTCTTCTTCTCCTTTTGAGAGTTCAAGGCTTTTCTTTATAATACAACCATTATTACTCAGATATAGACAGAAATTACTACCTGTATTTGCAGGCAGTAGTGTGTAATTTATGTGGAAGTAGATACTGTGTAAGGCATACAAGGTGCAAGTATGTCCTTGAGCACCAAGGCAGGTTCCTTAGATAAATTGACAAGCATTTGCGCTGTAGCTGACTTTGAACTCTGAGACCCAAAGACTTTTTTCTGTCCGTTGAAAAGGCCTAATGAGCTGGATAGAGTAATTCCAAGGAAATGAGGTTGTCAAAATAAGTAAGTAAATAAATAAATAAAACACAATAGAGACAACGCATTACTAAGTTAATCACTTATAGAGAAAACCGAATGTTGCACCTATGGAAATAATGGAAAAATATTTTGAATAAGTCAAACTTTTCTCTTAAGAAAAATAAAAACAACAAAATATGTAAGTTAATTACAGAAAAAAATAAATGAAAGAAAGAAAAGTACATCATTAATTTATTTCCTCTTTTTGGAATATGGAATAAAAATAAGGCAACCACCAACTGGCTAATTAACAGTTTTAGAGAAAGCTAAAATCAAGCAACTCAAGTAAAAAATGAAGATCCCTAAACATTAGTGTCTTCCTGGCTGGAATGCAGAATAAGGAGTAACAAGTTTAGCAAGAGAATTAAACCTTCTTTAGGGTTGATTTTGCAATTTTTGTAAACTCTTAAATAATCTTGAAACTAATAGGGAAAGTTTTGAAGAGAAGCATAATACTGTGTCTTATATTATGAAGAGAACTTTCTCTTCCTTTGTGTTTCATGAAACAAATAGTGATACCAGAGGAGAGGGTCTGGGCGGCCCAGTAGCCAGCCCCAACCACCCTGTACTCTTAGTAGGTTCATGACTTGACCACAGGAAAGAACTCAAGAGCAGAGTCACAGTATAAAGTGAAAACAGTTCGAACGCTGTGGATAAGAAGTACAGACTTCCCAGAGAAAGTGAGGCCTAGCTCCAGAGCCTGAGCAGGGCCCACAGAAAAGTAAGAAATACACATTCACAAAGGGCAGGCTGCCTCTAGAGTGAACAGCAGCCTGCTAAAGGCAAGTCTGATAGAAAAAGAGAGAAATGCACCCCTCAGGTGAAGTGTGGGCTGGCTCTGGAAAGAGTGAGCAGCACCTCTGCCATCTTCCTGGATTTGACTTTTATAGCTTCACTATCTATAGATACTCATGCCATCTAATGAATATTTGACAAAAGGGGTGGTTCCAAGTTTTGTAACCAAGTATTGCACATGCTCAGTTGGTCTCTTTTAGAACATGCTCATTGGTCAAATTCTACCACATGCACTGAATATATTTGAAAATATTTGAGGTCCGGCCCACGGCTCACTTGGGAGAGTGTGATGCTGACAACACCAAGTCAAGGGTTAAGATTCCCTTACCGGTCATCTTTAAAAAAAAAAGAAGAGAGAGAGAAAAAAGAAAATATTCGGTACTCTTTGGCACCTCCAAAAGGTTATTCAAGGGATAAATTCCTTTTTACTGAGCGTGCTTGGCCAGTGAAATTACATAAATGTGCCCTTTGAGGTTTCAATCTCCATGCGCTGGTGCCAAAAAATAGGTGCTAGAGGCCACCATAGTTTAGGACTCAAAGGTGGAGCCTGAGTCCTAGGGGAGTGGTTTGAGACCCAGGGAAGTGACCTGAAACCTGATTCCAGGGGAACTGAGCATCTCCTATCTCACTAGCATGTCATTTAATGGCATCACTCTCTAAATCAGTAATTCCAGTGTGTGATCTCCAGAACAGCAGCATTGACATCACCTGGGAGCTTGCTGGAATTCTCAGGCCTCACCCCAGGCTACTGAATCAGAAACAGAGGGGACAGTCCCAGCAGTACAAGGTTTAACAACTTTTCCAGGTGACTAGTACCCATTAAAGTTTGAGAACTACTGCCCCAAAGTGTGCTTTTGTATTCATTTAAACTTTTCTGAAGGCTACTTAAGATGAAAAATACATATATATTTTTTGCAGCTAGATTTCATACATTTAGAATTCAAAAGTCAAGCATTTTTGTTTATTTGTTTTTCATTTCCTTCCTTCCTTTCCTAATTTGTGTAGAGCTGTAAAACAGAAATTCAGTCTGACCCCTTCCTCACCATGGGAAAGTCTCATTTCTGCAATGATGCTCTGAGAGGATTTTCAGGGCACAAAAAGAGTGGGTGTCGAACACTGGAGGAGTCTTACCACTGGAAATTGTCCCATTGTCTAGAATAGAATCAAGAGGATTTTTCAGGGCTTTTTTGTGAAGATTATCCTCTTCACCCAAGTGTGGTACATGGGGGAAATAATTTCAACCAAACATTGTCTAAAGTGACTTTAATTCAAAGAGGATTATAGCTCTAGTCGTAACAGGCCTGTGATTTATGTGACAGGAGAAATAACTCATGCACTGTCTATCTTGGTGACATTGTATGGTCTCACCCACCTCTTTCTTATTTAGACCATGTAATGATGTTTCTCTTCGTCTCCTGTCTGTTAGGAGTTTGATGTTCTTGGGAGCTCCCCTTGCCTTCATTCCTGGCAAACATGTTGCTTTTCTTTAGAGCCCTTAAAAAGGAGCTTCAGCAAGAAGAACAAGTTCAGGGTCATCTTGACAGGACCTCAGGTTAGAGAATCACAGGGAGAGTGAGTCAACCCAGAAAGAGAAATCACAGTAGCAGGTAAAAAGTGACTGAGTTGCAATTTTTGTTTTTTGATTCCTAATGGTAAATGAAGCTACAAACTCCAGTCCAATTGCAACATAATCGAGTCAAATACTTTTTCTCATTTGGTATAGATTCTCAAAAATTTAGGAAAAAATAAGGGGAACTATTAATATCCTGCACTTGGAGAACTAATAGGGAAGTTAAAGTAAAAAGACCCTTAAATTTTCCTTCTTCTCCCAGATATTAACTATTCAAATTCCCCAGGGAAAATTAACGGACTATAATTCAGGTTGATCAAGTTTATAGAAGAAAAATTTTAAAAAAACAGAAAGTATATATGAGCAATTATTTTACCAACAATTAAAAGGGCGGAGGTAGAGAGTGGGCTGGAGGAGCTACCAGAGCAAATGTAAAAATAGGAAGCATTGGCTGTCGGGCAAGAAGGCCACCAGAAGCAAGGTCACTGTGAAAAGGGGAGTGACCTGAAACAGAGTTGGGTCTGCAGGACGAGAAAGGGAGACCCGTTGTCTTTTCTTCTTTCACTGCCCACACGCGCACGTCCTTCTGGAAAGCATTTCTGTGAATGCAGGCTTCCCACCTCTTTGGATTGAGATCTGTGATGCCACAAAGACTCATCCAACCAAATTACTGACAGCTTTGACTCCTGCACAAGTAACTTGGGACCTAAGAAAAAGCCAATTTTCACCTACATGAGGTGAATCACTGAGAGGATGCCTGCAAACACAGGGTAGAAGTCAGGGTTCTCCAGAGAAACAGACCAAGAGGAGACAGATGGATGGACGGATAGATAGACAGATAGATAGATGTTAAGGAATTGGCTCACACAATTGTTGGCATCAGCAACTTCGATGTCTGTAGGGCGGGCTGGCTGACTGGAGTCTCAGGCAGGATTTCTATGTTACATTCTTGAGAATTCCTTCTTCTAGAGGAAACTTCAGTTTTTGCTCTTATCCAAGATAATCTCCTTGGAGATTTCGAATACTAATCACATCTACAAAATACCTTCAAAACAACATGCAGACTAATTTTTGACCGAACAGTTGGGCACCACAGCCTAGGCAAGTTGGCACATTAAAAGTAACCACATCAAAAGTAACAGTCCAACATCTGGCACTTTCCCCATCCTTCTGGAGACTCTGCTGCACGATCCAATTCAGCACCTCTGCCGGTGTGTCTGCAGCAGACAGCATTCCTCTGTGATAGACACAAAGAAAGAGGGGTTTGCATCAGCATCTCTGCATGGGGAGAGGAAGAACTTGCTGTTCTGTAGCTGAAGAACAAGCGAGCAGTCAATTCAAGATTTTCTTTTCTTCAGCAGTTGCCTAAAAACTGTGCTGCATTTCATACAGGTTTGTGCTTTGACTTTGACACACTTTGGCTTTTCCTGAAGTAACTGGTTGCCATCATGTTTTTTTCTTTTGACAGAAACAAAACAAAACGCATGTCATTTTCAGCGAGTTCCTTTTGTTTTTACTTTCTCATCCTTTTAATCCATTGCTTAAAATCATTTTAATTTTCTTTTTATAGTTTTTACTGTAAGTGGGTCCAGTTAATTAATACTGGAACTACAGGTTTCTTAAAAACCTTTCTGTGTTTTCATTGAGTTTATAATTCCCTTTTTCCTCCTGTATGTTCTGTCTTTAATTAACTCACAGTCTCCCAACCTTTCAATGGTACTATTTCATTGAGTGCCATCTCCTCCACCTTCTTCCCTTTGCCCCCAAAGATGTAAGCCATTGACTCTAATCTGGCCGATTGCTTTGTAGACCAATGGCTCTCCTTTCATACTGCAAATTTCCCACACTTTTCTTTTTATTTCTCAATTTCCCTTTCTTTTTCTTTCAGGGGTGTCTGAATGTGAGCCAACAGTATAATGCCCACCAAACTGAGAAGGTATATTCTGAAAGCAAAGAATGAAACAGGCAGCTCCATACAGTTTACAAGGAATTTATTATTGTTGCTATCATTAATATTAGTATTATTATTATTAATGGATGAGTTACTTACAGGCAATGAATTGGGCAGAGTATCAATCTGAGTGCTCAGCAGTTGCTTTCTCTGTAACCCCAGTAGGGAAGAATTGAAGCTGATTGGGGATTTAGAGACAAAAGTGGAGCTATACCAAAGAGAGAAAGGCTGTGCAAGTGGAATATTCCCACGCACCTCACAGCATCCTCTTGCTTATCCTTGGGGTTGCTGGAGTCACTGCCCTTATCTTACATAAGCATAGCATTCTTTTCCTTTCCATTTCTCAGTTGCTAAGCAACCTGTTCAGGGGAAAGTTTGTAAGTGTTGAAGCCAGAGCTCCTAAGGCCACGAGGATGGAATTAGTTCTGACCAGAATCCCTATAAGGGATTGCTCTCACATTTTGTTGTAGTACTTCCTCACATGGCTTCAGAAGAAAGGAAATGCTATTATGAATTATTACATATTTGAAAATGTTTTTATTCTTGCCTTGTGTGAAAGATTGCCTGCCTTTAGAATTCTAAGATTAAAAAACTTTCCCTCAGAACTTTGAGGGTGCTAATAATTTCTTGTTGAATTTTGGAAATCAGTGTTTTTATTAGAAACTATAAATTTAAACATACTTTTAATACACATTGAATTTTCAAGGAGAGTATCTATTTCAAAAACCACGGATTTGTTCTGTTCAGACTTTTAACATTTTAGAAAATACAAAAATTAAAGGTAAAATTTTGCAGTATGTAAGCAGAAAAAGCAATATACCTGTCTGAATGTTTTATTTGAAGTTGTTGGATCCACACTATTATATACAGATGCCAAGCCTCTGACAACCTCACTGAGGCTTCCAGTAGAATTGTATCTGAGAATTTGCAAAATAAGTTAACCATTGGTTACAAACTATTTATTTTGTATTTCTCCTTTCAACTACAGTTAAGACACTACTATTTTAAAAAATTGTTATGGTTTGTTTACCTTTTTTACACTTTTTTATCATAAGTAGGGTATTACAAAATATTTGTTGTGAAAAGAAAGTGCTGGGTCTGAGAATTATGAGCCATTTTTTGACACAGATATACACTGTATATATGTCACATCCTCCGTCTTTCTGTCTCTTTCCATCTTAACATTCGTCTAATCATTCTGTCTGCTGAAATTTTCCTTCTAGACCTGTTCATTATTTGGAGTTTATTCCTTTTAGAAATTATTTTACTATCACTTTAATGAAATCTCATGAAGAGGAGAGACAAACAGGTGTATCAGGTCTTGGACTAGAAATTTTGTGATGCTATTATTGTTTATTTTAACAGCAAGTACCTCCCCTAAACATCACATGTATGGCATATATTTATTTTATTGTTTCGAGGCATTTAATATTTGAATTTTGATAATTTAAAACTACCATCGGTCGTTAAAAAGGAAAGCTAGTAGACAATCAAGAAACTCATTTTGTGAGTTTATAGTTTCAAGGTATGTATGTCTTAAATTTGGAGATGTTAACTACTGTAAGCTATTACATTTCTAAGCATAATAAAGAGGTTAACTTTAGATATTTTAGAGATGAATAAAAGGGCAGGTAGCCCCATTCTCTAGCTGTTGAACTCTGTTGGTTATTCTACCTATTTGCTTGGAAAGCTCTTTCACAGGAATAAAGTTCTAGAAAGTCTGGTTGAAATCCCAAGACACAAATCAGCTGTGGAGGATTTTTACTAAGAAACTAGGAACACCAAATCCCACTGAGAATCAGACAAGTTGTGTTGGCAGGAATGACATTTATCTGACATCATGGATTTTTATGTAATTTAAAATGCAGAGCGTGAAGGTTGTCATAAAAAGTTACATAAGCTTTCATGTAATAAACAACACAAATGTTTCAGAATGGCATTTTCCGTGCACGTGCTGATTCCCAGGTTCAATTGCTGCTCCTGAGAACCATCTAGACAGAAGAAAGTTACCTTTGGCTGTCATAGGATCTATTAAAACTATGGTTCTGGACATAGGTGAGCAGCTGTACTACATATTATAGAAATCTTAAGATCTACACAAATGGCGTTGTCCCCACAGTGATTAACATGAGCCATGCGAGTGTATTACAAAGCTCTGATGGAGACTTTGACCATTACAAGCTTTTGGTGGACGGGTTGTACACTGGCCTTGACATACCATTATAGACTCAGGTTTTTTCTTGAAAAATTGCCATTTTACACAATCCCAGGCTACATGGTTGCTTCAGGTGGGGTTCCAATTTATAAAGCACATTTTCTGCACCTAACAGTTCTGGCAGGCACACATGCAAAAAAATAAATAAACACAAATGTTTCATAAGTTTATATTCACTTGCTTTCTTAGACAGTATTACTTAATTGCTTGATTATTGGTCTCTAGTTTTGGGCCCCAGTTGCTCTTCTGGATAGGAATGTCTATGGAAACTCCGTGATACCACAACAACCAAAGAAAATCAGAAATAGTGAAAAATATTACTGAGATCCCACAGGGGACATTAAAAAAGAAAAATTTTAAGTTACTTTTAGAAAACCAGGATAACTGTGTGTTAGTACAAGGAATGTATCACAACCTATTTATACTGGTATGAAAAGGAGAAACTGTACAGCCACCATCATAAAACAGTAGTGGATAATTTTAGGGGAGAGTTTGCAAGAGACAGGTACTTTAGTAAGTATCCTATGAGATGCAGATGGGGTTCTCAATTTTGCTTTACATAGTTTGTTATTACAGAGATTTACTGGCCCTTGCTGGGGTCATCTGAACTTTTTTTATCCTCCCTTAAATTCAAAGTCTAATGTGCAACATGAAAACAGTACTCTGGGCTTTCCTTTTTACTTTAGCAACAAAAGATTACATCAACAACTACAGCGCCATATACACGCCCATGTACACACACGGAACTGATGCGTTTAAACTGTTATTGCCTCCAGGTAGCTCCCTCCCTATGTTTTCCTTTTACCTGCCTGATACCTGGAACAAGAAGTGAAACCCGATGTGCCTATAAACTCTTACCAGCAAAATGGAGGTCAAAGAAATGAGTGTTTGTTAAAAATATCTCAAAATGGAGAAGAAATTGAATGTACTTTTCTCACTGACCTCTTCCTCATATCCAACTGACATCTTTTTTACTTTTGTGTTTTTCTCTGCTCACACCTGCAATTTGATGACAATTCTTTGCATTTAATGTGAAAGGGTTTAGAGCTGGGTTGGCAAGTCTTGCAGTTACAAAACACCATTCCTAGGAACTGCCTGCTCCATAAGAGACATCGCACCTGAAATCCTGTCCTGTAACCTCCAACCTATTTTGGTTCCAACACTATTCTTTAGACATGGAGTGTATTTTAGCCACTTCATATTTAACTTGGCTTTTGCATGTTGAACTTGAAGCAAACTTTCATTTATAATTTTTCTCTTATTGGGAAAAAACATTCTGCATACCAAACAATGCACTAACAAATAAATTTGAGAGTTCAGCTTGCATGAATATTGAAGGAAATCTACACAATTTGCTTCTGCAAGATACCCTTTGTTTAGGAGCCAGAGATTCACCCAGAGTCCTACACGTTCTGGTGAGGCATATCCCACTCTTGGCCAAGTGGATGGTAATCAAAACCAGAAAGCTAACTTCATTGTGTTCTAGACATTTCAAACCCATCAGAGGAATAATCTATTTTCCTTCTTTTACATATTGTCCCTGGCCAGGACAGTCATGAACTTTTCTGGTTCCATAGATCTACTCATTAATTAATTTAATCATTCATCAACTCTCTGAACACTTGTTGAGTCACCATTAAAGGACAGTTAATATACAGAGAATTTTCAGATCTTTATTTTTACTCTTCAGTGCTCTTCTTGTATGGAGACTAGAATTTACAGCAGTCTGCTAGATCGATCCCTTTTTCGATTTATCACACTTCAGATCTAACATGCCTTAACCTGAAGGTGTCTTCTCAGCCAAACCTCCATGTTCTCTGTCTTTGTTGGAAGATTTACTGGACATGACTAGTCTAGGAGCTTCAGAGCCCCCAGACTCACTCCTCTCTGTCAATTAAAATTGTCATTTCCACAGTCGTCTTCTCTCCATTCTTTCTCCTTCACTTCCCAAATCTCCCCACTCTTCCTCCCATCCCCTTCCTCTCCTCTCCTTCCTTCTCCTCTTCATATATCCTTCATCCAGTCCTCAGCATCTTTTCTGTTGCCTGAGGGTTTACCTAAATCACAGATCTGATGATGTGCTTGTCTTGTACTATTCAAAAGCCATGGAGAAAGTCAACATTTACCTGCAGGGATCATTAGTACCTGTTCCCTCCACCCACACTGTATTTCACAAAGCATCAGCCACTCTCTTACGCTTCACCCCTTTCCCTCCTGCTGTCCCCTCAGCTCCACTATGTCCCCAACCTCACCCTTGAACTGGGCACTTTGGCAACTCTGGATTGTGCCATAACTTCAGAATGTTCTTTACAGTTTCACCTTCTGTGATTTTGCAATGCTTCTCTCTCTCCCACGCTGCTCTGCCTGGTGAACTGGTCACCCTCCCTGTCCTGCCTCAATCTCTTCCTTCTGCCCAGGCAGATTTCTCACCCCCTTTATGCAACTTTTGCACTTTGAGCTTATTGTGGTTGTAAGTCATCCCAAAGGCCTTGAAAGTTCACATTTGGATTCAAAACCAAGTCCTACCCTTACAGCTACGAGATTAGTTTTGATTTTCTTATTGATGAAATGGGGATGATGGTATCTGCCTAAAATGGTGTTGTGAAAATCATGATCCATGCTTATTGAATAAATGATTGGAGGATAATTTAACCTGGAAAGTGACTTTCTTAGTCAGTTCAGACAACTATAACAAAATCTCATAGACCAATGACTTAGACAACAAACGTTTATTGCTCACAGTTCTGGAGGCTGGGAAGTCCAAAATCAAGGTGCCTGCAGATTTGGTGTCTGGTGAGGGCCCTCTTCCTGGTTTGCAGATGGCCCCTTCTTGCTGTGTCCTCACGTGGCAACACACACACACACACACAGAGACACACACACTCACACACACAGTTTCTTCTTCCTCTTCTAAGGGCATTCCCCCTTCTTCTAAGTTCCATCATGGAAACTCCACCTTCTTACCTCATTTAAACCTGATTACCTCCCAAAGACCCTGTCTACNCATTAATTTATTTCCTCTTTTTGGAATATGGAATAAAAATAAGGCAACCACCAACTGGCTATTTAACAGTTTTAGAGAAAGCTAAAATCAAGCAACTCAAGTAAAAAATGAAGATCCCTAAACATTAGTGTCTTCCTGGCTGGAATCCAGAATAAGGAGTAACAAGTTTAGCAAGAGAATTAAACCTTTCTTTAGGGTTGATTTTTCAATTTTTGTAAACTCTTAAATAATCTTGAAACTAACAGGGAAAGTTTTGAAGAAAAGCATAATACTGTTTCTTATATTATGAAGAGAACTTTCTCTTCCTTTGTGTTTCATGAAAGAAATAGTGATACCAGAGGAGAGGGTCTGGGCGGCCCAGTAGCCAGCCCCAACCACCCAGTACTTTTAGTAGGTTCATGACTTGACCACAGGAAAGAATTCAAGAGCAGAGTCACAGTATAAAGTGAAAACAGTTTGAACGCTGTGGATAAGAAGTACAGACTTCCCAGAGAAAGTGAGGCCTAGCTCCAGAGCCTG
>NW_007734679.1:80749-89065 GCF_000696425.1 Galeopterus variegatus | reverse complement strand
CAGTGATGGTGAGGATGATGATGGTGTTGATATTGGTGATGACGATGGCAAGGGAGGGAGGAAGGAATGAACAGATGAAGCATAGGGCATTTTTAGTGCAGGGCAACTCCTCTGCATGATACGGTAATGGTGGATAATATCATTACACACTTGTCAAAACCCATGGAAAGTATAGCACAAGAAGTGAACCCTAATATGTTGTGAACTTTAGTTAATAATAATGTGTCAATATTGCCCCATAATTGTGAGAAATGTACCATACTATTGTAAGTTATTAACCATAGGGGAACCTGTGTATGTGCATGTTTGGGGGTCGGGGGTCAGGATATATAGGGTACTTCAAAAAGTTCATGGAAAAATGGAATGAAAAGGTAATACAAATCTTTCCATGAACTTTTTGATGATCCCTCATATATGAACTTTCCATACTTTTCAGTTAATTTTTAGGTAATCTTAAAGCTGCTCTAAAATGCAAAGTCTATTAATTAAAAAAAATCAACCAGCCTACAAATGTGCAAGAAAGAAAGATCAACAAAAAAGGAATCAGCATTAGAATGATATCAGACTTTTCAATAGCATTTTGGACATGAGAAAGCAATAGAGCAATTTTTATATAAAACATGAAGAAAAATAACTTTGAAACTAGACTTTTTATCTAGCAAAATTGTTACTCGAATGTGAAGGAATAATAAAAAATTCTTTAGAATATTATTCCTTAGGGGATTTGCTACACAAGAACCAACACTGAAAAATTCAACCAGAAGAAGTATTCAATCAAGAAGAGAAATCCAAACAAGGTGCTAGGAATATAGCAAGTTAGGATGACCAAATTTCTTTGTTAAGGTTATTGGTGCCTTAAACGTAAAATTAAAAAATTATTTCAGTGGGCCGGCCCGTGGCTCACTCGGGAGAGTGTGGTGCTCATAACACCAAGGCCACAGGTTCGGATCCCATATAGGGATGGCCAGTTAGCTCACTGGGTGAGCTTGGTGCTGAGAACACCGAGTCAAGGGATCCCCTTACTGGTCATCTTTAAAAAAAAAAATTATTTCAGTACTAAAGAGAAGAAAAAAGTGAAAGTATATTATTCATTTATCTCAGGACTAAAGAGAAGAAAAAAGTGAAAGTATATTATTCATAACCCATAACTAAAATTCTACACAATGTTAACATAATGGAAATGGCAGCAAACCACATTAACTTGAGAAACATGCTGAACGTCTTGTTCTATTAGAGAAAATTTATAAGTATTAATAGCTATGAAATTTAAAAGTTAAGTAAACATAAGAATGATTCTTAAGGGCAAACACCATAGAACATTAAAAAATTATAACTTTTAAAACGATAGAGAGAGGAAACCACTGTCCAATGGAAAGCACTTAATGAAGACTGGAGAAACAAAAAGAAAACGTGTAGTATAATCTGATTCCTGGCAGTTTCTAAAAGCTCATCCTTCAATGTAAATTCATTAGATTTAGTCCGACTGAAAGAAAATCAAATTTCTTCTTCTTTTAAACACTAGTTTATCAAACTTGGAGTTGTCCAGTCCCAAGAATTTAGGGTTTTATGGGGCACTCTATGCTGAACATTAAAATGATTAGTGCATATTCAGCTGTTATCCAAATTATTGCATCCATAATTTGTCTGTGTTCTGATTCTGCTCCAAGCACACAATTATGGTCTGGTCATAGAGACAAAGAGAGATATACATATTCTGTGTGTGTGTGTGTGTGTGTGTAGTTACTAAGGATAAATATGAACATTTTTGCATTTAAAGACAGACTGCTGAAAAGGAATAAAAGTAACTCAAGATAGTCTGGTGGCTACTCTTCATTTGGGCACTAGAGGGAGATCATGATTCACTTTTACTCGCTTGAAAATAAGTGCAACGTTTTAAAGTGGGCTGATTTTTTTTCCATCATTCTTATACTGTACCAGTATTTTCTTTCCAGGGAATTATTTTTTTCTACTTTGTCCAGAGGGTATGAAGTCTGGGTACGGTTGAGAGGATTAATCTGTGTCTGAGGACATAATGAAGCTGATAAAGTTAACGTTCCTTCATACGTTGATTAGTCATCAGAAATGCCAAATGACTATGCTGTAGCCTAGTTTTGCTAAGCTTGTAGCAGTTGAAATACTATCTGGCTACCTAAGGTAAACAGGTCCCTTCACCTCCCCACACACTCACACACACACACACACACACACACACACACACACACACACACACACACTTATTGCTGTAGGTGGTTAAGGCTGGATTTGGGGAGGCCACCAGCAGTGAAAGAAAGTTTAGTTTTCCTGGTTACTGCCCAAAAATGTTGTTTGTGTTCAACATCCGTCTGAATTTACTAATCTTCTGAAAAATCAACAGGAAAGCAAAGACTAATTTTTTTTAAAATAAGGGTTTTACAATTGTAAAATTATTTTGCCTCTATTACAGAGTATTATTTGTTCATTTAAATGTAGCCATGTCTAGAAAGGAAAGAACATAGGAAGGTCAAAAAGAAACATTTATAATCTTCAAATTAAGAATATAAATTAGAATTCAGTTTCGGGATATCACTTCCCACATGAAAACTGGTCTGAGACACAGGAAGGTGTAGAGAGAGAGCCTTTGTTCCTTTTACTGATGAGGCACCTTGGGACTCATAAATATTTAATTCGTAAGGGGAGGCTAGAAGCAAAGATGTCTGGAATGGGGCAGATGCTGGAGAAGAGACCCAGCTTTGGCTAATAAAAGTAAGCCCAGCTCGGAAGGCAGAAAGTTCAGAGTTCTGCCTTGTTTCTAACATCGGAGAGAGGATACCACAGGGTATATCTGTATGGGAGTGGGCATTGTATTGGCTGATAGGGGAGTGAGCAGGTTAAGGAAAAAATGCAATGCTCATTGCCTATTTTGAGCCCCTTTTCTGTGTCTCAAGACTTAAAAACAATCATTTCAACATATTATCTTAAAAATATTGTTGAAAATCATCACTTTTGGAGAATGTTTTCTCCCATCTTTCCTTAGTTAAACTTGTAGGAATGTGATATTCAGAACAGATAGTGACAGATAACAAAGTATACTGAAGGCAGGCTGTTGACATAAGAAACTTGGGTTTAGCAATATATGTCCCAAAGGGTGGACAGTGAAAAACAGCAAAAAGGCTTGGAGCAGCTGTTAGTAACTGGGGCACAGACTCAGAGTTAGAATTGGTAGTTAGGATGACCTGATGTTAATTCGTTGATGAAATCAACTAGAGCTCTTTACATTTTTNTATTGTTGAAAATCATCACTTTTGGACAATGTTTTCTCCCAATCTTTCCGTAGTTAAACTTATAGGAATGTGATATTCAGAACAGATAGTGACAGATAACAAAGCTTACTGAAGGCAGGCTGCTGACATAAGAAACTTGGGTTTAGCAATATATGTTCCAAAGAGTGGACAGTGAAAAACAGCAAAAAGGCTTGGAGCAGCTGTTAGCAACTGGGGAACAGAGTCAGAGTTAGAATTTGTAGTTAGGATGACCTGATGTTAATTCGTTGATGAAATCAACTAGAGCTCTTTACATTTTTTTTTTTTTGACAAAATTAGTTCTGAAGCCTGGAGGACAGGCTGCTTGGTGAGGAGTTGTGGTGGGGACCAAGGAAAATGGGAGGCAGGGAGCCATCGTCAGCCCGTGGACTGACAATACTACTTACTTTGCTTACTGTGAACAGCATGGTAGACTGCTATAATTCTTAACCCGATATACATTAGAATCACCTGTGGTGAATTTTATTTTTTTTGGTCTGACATTTTTTGTTCAGCACAATTAAAAAAAATTTTTTACCTACAAAAATGTCTTAATACATTTAAAAATACTAAGATAATAGACAATGTGTTCTCTGACCACAATATCAGAAGGAAATTTAGAAAATTCACAAATGTCTTGAAATTAAACAACATTCTCCTAAGTACACAATGGCTAGAAAAAAAAAATCCCTGGGAAACTGGTGAGTACTTTGAGATTAAAATCAAAGCAGAACATTTCAAAATTTGTAGGATGCAGGGCTCATATAGCGCTTAGAGGAAAATACATACTTACAAACACCTATATTTAAAAAAAGAGAAATCTCAAATCAGATATGTGAACTTCTACCTTAAGAAAATAGAAAAAGAAGAGCAAACTGAACCAAAAGCACATATAAATAGGAAATAACAAGATTACAACAGAAATATATGAAAAAGGGGATTAAACAATAGTGGAGAAAATCAACAAAACCAAAATTTGATTCTTTAAAAAGATCAGCAAAATTTGCAAACCTTTATCTAGACTAAGAAAAAAGAGTGAAGACAGAAATTGCTACAATCAGAAATAAAGTGGGGTCATTATTACATTGTCATTATGGATTTTTGTGGTGGTAAGATTTAGTTTCTTTCTCTTTCTCTTTTGCATTTTTGTTCTACCAGTGAGTTTTGTTCTTTCCTGTGTATTCATGGTAGTGATTATTATTTTTTGGATTCCAGATGCAAGACTTCTTGGAGGATTTCTTGTAGGGCTGGTCATGTGGTGGTGAACGCCCACAAGTTTTGTTTTTCTTGAAAAATACACTATTTTCCCCTCATTTCTGAAGGATATAGCCTTATTGGGTATAGTATTCTTGGCTGATTTTTTTCTTTTAGTGTTTTGAATATGTCATCCCATTTTCCTCTGGCCTGTAGAGTTTCTGTTGAGAAGTTTGCTGTTCGTCTCATAGGGGCTCCCTTATAAGTGACTTGACACTTTTCTCTTGCTTCTTTTAAGATTCTCTCTTTGTCTTTGAGCTTTGCCAGTTTGACTGTAATGTGTCTTGGAGAGGATCTTTTTTGGTTGAATCTGTTTGGGGATCTTTGAGCCTCCTGGATCTGAAGGTCTGTGTCTCTCCCTATATCTGGAAAGTTTACCATTATTATTTCATTGAATAGGTCTTTTGTGCCTTTTCCTTTCTCCTCCACTTCTGGAACATCCATGATTCGAATGTTGTGTGCTTAAGGTTGTCTGATAGCTCTTAGATTTTCTTTATTTTTTTAAATTCGTTTTTCTTTTTCTTTTTTGTCTGCCTGGGTTATTTTGAAAAGACTGTCTTCAGGATCAGAAATCTTTCTTCTGCTTGTTCTATCCGTAAGCTACTCATTGTGTTTTTAATTTCATTGTGTGCATCTTTTAGTTCCATGAGATCTCCTACATTCTTTTTTAAGATATTAAACACTTTGTAAATTTCCTCCTCTTTATCCTGGATTTTTTTCTCATTTCATTATGTTTTCTAACTGAGTCTTCTCATTTCCCAGTGAATTTCATTAAGATTGTTGCTCAAAATTCTTTTTCAGTCATTTCAAGGGTTTCCCACTCTATAGGGAATAGTATTTGAGAATGACTGTATTCTTTTTGTGGTGTCATATTTTCTTGGTTTTTCATATATCTAGTACCTCCATAGTCGTGTCTGGTATTCTGGTAGAGCAGTTGCTTCTCTTACTCTGGAGTGGGCTTTGAGAAGAGATACGTCCTCTTCTTTTTCCAGTGTCCACTGGTGACTCTCCTTGTGTCAATGCAGTTGAGTGTCTGGCAGCTTGCCTGCACAGTGGCTGTCACTACTGCTGTGGCATTGAGCCACTTTTGTAGCAGCCATGGCTCTTATGGTGGCTGTTGTGGGTAACCCATGCTGAAGTAGTGTTTTTGGTGTGCCCAGTTGCCTGCTTCCAGATGGAGGAGGCTGCCCTTGGCTCCTGCCTAGAACCCCTGGCACTGCTGTCTTGCCTGCTTCTGGGCAGAGCTATTGCTTTTAAAATATAACCATTCTGAAAGTCTTTGCCAGTTTTAATTAAAGTTGAACACACACACACGCGTGCACACACACACACACACACACACACACACACTCTGCACTTTCCCTCCTAGGTAAAAAGCAGTGTTTCTCAGTAATGTTTTTTTATTTTTTTTTTATTAACTTTTCTGTAAAAAAATACCATTTGAAATTTTGCCTCTCTCCCTACTCCCAGCACCTGGAACCCTTTTAGATATTTTTGTTTTCCTTATCATGCCCAGTCCTTCATAAAATTTTAATACTCAAGATATATTGTATATGTGTTTATGCTGTTTATGTATTATGACCTTTTGGAGGGCTACAAACCATTGCGATATCTATGTTTTCTTTTTTTTTTCGTCTCTCCAAGAACCAATTTTCATCCCCATTGAGGGTGGTTTTTTTTGTTTTGATAATGTATGATTCAAAGCTGAGAAATGGGGCCTCTGTCCATCAAAAGACATGTATAAGAATGTTCTTAGCAGCTTTAACTATATTTGCCTCCAAGTGGAAACTACCCAAATGTTCATCACTGGTGAACAGTTAAACATATTGTGTCATATCCATACAATTAAAACCCTATGCAGCAAAAAAAGGAATGGACCACAGATTCACACAACTGTACATTTGTTTCATGAACTTTTCTCTGTATGCTTTGAAAATATATGTATGCCAATATCCTTCCCTCTTCCCCTGTACCTAGATAGTTGAATCATCATCTCTGGGAGTGGGGCTGCAAATGATTTTAATATGCACATTAAATTTGAGAGACGTTGGGCTGGTGGAAGGATAATGGGTTTTATAATCAGAGAGTTGTGGGTTCAAATCACATTTCTGCCACTTAGTAATTTTTGTGTCTCTGAGACAGTTTTCTCACATGTACAAAAGTGATAGGAATACTACCTATCTTATATGACTGTTGGGAGGATTAAATAGCATGTCAAAGTAGAAGGCCCAGAATATAGGAAGTTCTCCATAAATGCTAGTTTCCAAACTATTTCCTCCTTTCCACCACTGTGGGCAATAGAAAGAGTTTATAACTGCTGAAACTACCATGTACCACAGAAATTCTGCTCTAAGTTAGAACTGTTCTTGTACATACATAATTGCCTGAATTATTAAATTTTGGTGTTGTGCTGCAGCCCTCCCCTAAGAGATATTGTATGTGGAGTAACTTGATTAGTGATTCACTCTGTTGGTCTGTGTATATGATTGCCATCCTGTTTTCTAACTTCCTTCCCATAATCAAAGCAGGAGAGGACCAATAACAAGTAGTTAAATTTGTCATACATAGGTGTATTAGTCGGTATCTGATGCTTATAAGAAAATACACACAACCGGGTATTTTATAAAGAAAACAAAATTTATTGCTTACAGTTTCAGAGGTAGGAATTCCAGAGTCCAGGAAACACATCCGGTGAGGGTCTTCTTCTATGGTGGCTTTACAGCAATGAAGGGATCTCATGTGGCAGAAAATGGCAGAGCAGAGAGAGAGAGAGAGACTCTTCATGTGTTCTCCTTTTAAAGCCATCGGAACCACTCCCATTATTCCAGGAATGGATCAATACATTCAGGAGGGTGCAGTCCTCACAATCCAATCACCTCTCTAAGGCCCCATCTTTCCACTACCACAGTAGGATTTCCCATCCTTTTAACACTGTCACAGTGGGGACCAAGCCTCCAACACATTAAACTTCGGGGGGGACAAAATTCAATCTGTAATAATAGGTCAGAAGTACTTGTTCATAGTAGCTTTCCTTTTCTTGCTCCCTCACGTTAGGTCAGCTGGGGCTTCTGGAAGACTATCTCTAACCCGCCTCATTTTCTGTAACTTTCCATAGCTTCCTTTGTCCTACAAAGCGCCACTTAGGAACTTCTCATTATATATATATATATATTTTTCATAGCTGGCTGGTACAAGGATTGAACCGTGGATCTTGGTACCATGCTCTAGTCAACTGAGCTAACCTGTCAGCCTTCCTCTTTTTTCTAGACTCTCTCCATAGACTCTCAATACATAGTTTTGTTTCTCACAGCATTGGGAATTACTAAAATTAGCATTTAATCAGTTTTCTAAACGCCATATTAATGTTCTGATAAGTTGGAGCGGATCTTAGTATTATTTCTACTTCTGGAAATGGACTTTCCTTCATTCTTGTTTGTTTGTTTTTGTTTATTTTGCCTAGTTTTTAATGCTCTGTGAATTAAACTTTACATTTTATACTTGTTATTGTGTGTGGCTTTCAGTCATTATTACTTTATCAATTTCATACATTTTCTTTTTAAAGATGACCGGTAAGGGGATGTTAACGTCTGACTTGGTGTTATCAGCACCACGCTCTCCCAAGTGAGCTAAGTGGCCATCCGTATATAGGGATCCAAACCCATGAACTTGGTGTTATCAACACCACACTCTCCCAAGTGAGCCACGGGCCAGCCCCATTCGTCCATTTTTTTAATGTGTAGCTGTAGGTCATTCATTCGCGAGAAAGTTTAGTTTTCCTGGTTAC